>NC_143014.1:172221137-172468637 GCF_055824585.1 Amblyomma mixtum
TGATGGGCGAAATTACATTACTAATAAAGAATGTCGCGATACCAGGAGTCCACTGTCAAGCATAAAAGTGTCGCGTACGCGCGACAGGAACATACGTAGTAGCTGCTCTATCTGCCCGTGGCTCATGATCGCTGGTGCCCGCACTAGTCCACTCGCTCATCGTGCTTTCTCCACGCGTACCCACGCTTAACGCTAACACTGAACGTTCATCTGAAAAACAAAAGCTATCAGAACGCGTACACAGAGCGACATAATTGCGATGGTTGAATGGTCTGTGTACTGCGAACAACGCCAACCGGAGCCATTTGAAATAATCAATACGGCTTTCATCGAACCGCAATGCGAAGGAACCTGCCCACCTATCTCCGGCTTTTCCCGCACTACCGATTCAGCAACCCACTTTATTGTATCGCCTGCACAAAGTCTGGCTGATTCGATGTTTGTTCGTCACACAAGCCCGAGCAGAGCCGCTGTAGCTCGTTTTGAATCACGCGCGCCGAAGAGTCGGGGATAATTCTCCGAGAGTCCATGCTATGGCAGCACTATGCTCGGCTCGACAGGAGTCTCGGTGGCGCTGGCTCTGCAGGAAAAGATCGGTTTGTTCTAGCGGACCATACCTTTGAAAGCAACCAAATAAGTGTGATAAATGCGTGCTCTCACTGTAGTCTGACGTGACACACGGTCAGATGTCACTACGATGTAACAGTGCAGAGAACGCTGCAAATGCTTGGCGTGCAATTTTACCCTCAAATTTTCTGCGCATATCGATCGGCGGCTAAGCTGAATCTGCGTTTAAGGCATTTCCTTGAGCGACACCACCGCAAGGTGCGCGCCATGGGAAAGGCGGGCCGTCCATAATCCTCGACTGTCACTCACGTGAAGGCAGTCGTATATATGTGAAGCGTTCTTTTGCCGGCTGTCACATTTGGAAGTCGGGGGTGAAAGCTTCGTCAGAAGACGTGTACCAGTCTCTTTTTGGCATTCCTGGTGGGCAACCCCCATTATATACTTACGTCTGTAATGAACCGAATTCAGTTGAACGATCGGCTCAAAGCTGAGTCAGTTCTCCAACTAAATGTTGCATGAATCGGCATTACAGCCAGCAAGATTGACGCTATAGCTCCACTAACCCACAGTTGCAGTCAACTTTGCCGCAGCATTCGGCTTCCTACCATGAGTTCCGAGTCCGCGGGTTCGATCCCGTCTGCAGCGGCCGAATTTCGGTTGAGAGGAGATGCAGGAACGTAAGAACCCTTCGAGGTAGAGATAGCCCTCCACTATAGCGTGCCTCGAAGCCAACACCTTACTTGAGTATCTTAAAAGCTCATTAAGCTATGAAGCTTGACGTCACACACGGTGGAACGGTCAACAACTCGGACAAACCTGAAACAGGGTTGGTAGTTTCGGCCGCACGCATCCATGATAGTTCGCAAATAACACAAAAATATGTTGAGGTGCGCTCGTTAAAATTCAGAACCACTGCAACAAAAATCTCTATGAGGCCTGTGCGCTTTCAGTCTTGCCAGCGACTGTAGTGTGCCTGGGCTACGGTTAACCGTGAGTGACTATTGTCGATTAGGTAATTGGCAAATATTCTGAAATAATCAGATATTTACTCTAATACACCCTGTTTATAAGCAGCAGGAACGCTCGTTCACTAGCAGATAATGCCCCTTTGTGCCCCAGTTAAGGTACTTTGTACACAATTATGTGCCAGGTTTTGCGTCGCTGAGGCAAAACCTAAAAAAGAAATTTCTCGGCTTAACTGCTCGCTTGTTCGGGCTCAAATTCCACTCACACGTGACATTTAGCAGTAAGTTCTGTTTTATACAATGCGGACATCCTATTAATTTTTACCTATTCAGGCAAGAACCCAACCAAAACGTAATGTGAAACAAAACTTACCACCAAATGCCACCTGCGCGCGAAATGTTCGATTTTTCTCTGAACGACACAACGCGCAGTACATAAAAGATATTGGTTTGGTGTATGGGGTTTTAAAAATATTTTTTTTCATCGAAATGATAAATGTCTCCTGAAAGAGCGTAATGCGAAAAGGCCTAAACTACCGAAAATATAAGCACAGCACAGTATACTGTAAAGTGAATTTAATATTAGCAAAAACTTAATCGTATCGCTGTATAAAAATGCAAAATGGGCACCCTGTATTTCTAGGACGCAAGCTATTCCACGGCGCGAGCTGTGCAAAGTATAAGCGTCAATGATGTGCGGGTGGATTTTAAAACTGTGCATTCATGAACCGGTTCGAAGTAAACAAGCTCCAAAGATGATCCTGTCCGGAACCATAGCAGTGGTGGTCTTTATACAGTGTTATGCCTACAATCATCGCCGTCTGTGTCATACATTACAGTATACATACAGCGGACGCCGTAGATAAGCCTGGTGCGTCCTTCCTACCTATCACGCCAATAAGTTCGCAGACGCACACACGTTATACGAGAGATGTCCGATAGACGAGGTACTTGTAACTGCGACCTGCAAATTATGCTACGAATTGCATAGGGTAACAGAAAATTTCGGCGCAAAACTTCATCCGGGAGCCTCCCGAGATGGACTCAGTTTTTTTTAATCGCTTTGATCTCAATCGGTGCTTCAGAAGAGCCAAATGGCTACTGGCGTTTTCAACCTTAAGATAAATTCTCCATGAAATTCTTGTCACAAGTCTTGCGTCCAAGATGGCCGTGTTTCTCTGCTGCTTGTTTTAGTTTTACTATAACAACACCAAGTTCTCCGTTCTGTGCTTCGAGAGCCTTCTCAACAATATTTTCAATCCGTACGCGCTTCCAATAGCTGAGCGATTAGTTTGGAACAATACCTTCGATTATCTTATAACTCGATCACGTTCGCGTGGCCGGACAGCCTTGGCATGCCGTGTCTACAGAAGACATTGTGCACGCGCCCCTTGATTTGGGAGGTAATGGACCAGTTAGACGGCCTCGGTTGCCGTGCGCCCGTGTGTTCGCGGGTCCCTGCGTCATCAGGTGCCTTTAAAGGAACACTTATTCTTCCAATCTATTCAAACTCGCGACATCCTTATCTAAAATGACTTGTTTCCATCGTTTTGGAGTGATGGCGGCGCAGCGTAGCCTTGGGATACACGCGAAAATCGGTTTCTACGCACGCATTTTACTTGCGAAATCGGCCGCCGATCGCGACACCTGCATTTCGTTGTTGTTTTTTTTCTAGCTTACAAAAACTCCGGTTTCGAGAGTGGTCCTTTTGTGCTTAGAATGCGGCACCCTATCGATGTTGGTCAACTTCTATTTGTCTTCGTGTCCCTTTAATGCCAGCCGTGCCACAAGCACCACAACGAATGAATTACACTGCGTATATGACAAGCTCTGCTGGGTCTAGCAGCGCACAGAAGCAAGGACCGATGCACGATAGAAGAGAGACGGACACAGCGCTGTGTCCGTCTCTCCCCTGTCAGTCCCTGCCTGTATGCGCTGTCACAACCAATGATGCAAT
Organism: Amblyomma mixtum; assembly: GCF_055824585.1. Taxonomy (NCBI): domain Eukaryota; kingdom Metazoa; phylum Arthropoda; class Arachnida; order Ixodida; family Ixodidae; genus Amblyomma; species Amblyomma mixtum. The sequence goes on from NC_143014.1 coordinate 172,224,627, forward strand.
ACCATCTAGCCCAACAGAAAAGCGCCCCATGTTTTCATTTCTTGCACTACATCTATGACCCCCAAAGCAACGTTCGCGCAACATCCTTTCGCGCATTTTTCAGTGGCATTCAATATTAATTTTGTCAGCTGCGCACTATAGTACGATTTTTCTTACGCTCATAAACGTTCCCGATACGGATGTGCACACTGCTGATGTGTTGGATTTCATAGCGCAGCAATGAACATTTCTATGCACGCTTATCCAGTAAGCGCATCGTTACACCTCCGTTCAAAATGGATGTTCTGTTGTCATTCTCTGTGTGAGCTGCTCAATTATGCTCTGTCGCGATTTTATTCAAGACGTTCGCTTTCCTTGCAAGCGATCCGGGTATATAATAATAATAAGCTATAATAAGTAATGTAATAAATATAATAGTAAAAAAACACTGATGCCTGTTTGCTGTCTTTTCACCATGATGCATTCCCAACTCTGTTTTTGTCATGCAGAGCATGTGTCTGGACTCTCTCAGCCACGACTCCAACGTAGAGTTTAACCTATGAAGTTTGCTTAAGCTGCTATAGCTGGGGCTTCGTGAAGTGGTCCTTACTGCCTGGCCGACAGGAACGCCACCTGTGACTGCGATCGCGAGTTGCACTCGTTCCCGGACGGTCCTGGTCGTGCGCGACTTTATCATGTGAAGGGATCGATAATACAGCGCCTATTCAGTTGCAGATGTAGAACTGCTGGGGACCAGCAAAAGCAGAACTTCTGCAGCAATGTAGAGCTTCGCTACCTGGAAGTTGCATTCACAAGCAGAGGCAAATCACGCTGAAGAGATTAGCTCTGAGGATAACGGGGAAGTCATCTGTTATTGAGGTTTCTGGTTCCCTGTAACGAGCGTTTTTGCAATTCTCTTCCTTCAAGATACGGCCGCTGCGGCCGGATTCGAACCTACGACCTCGTGCTCAAGCAGCAGAACACCAAAAAAACGCATAGAAGCTCTGCGGCACGTTACTTAATTGTGGAACATTAGGGCAAAGGTAAGCCTGTTTCTCACTTCTGACCCTCCTGACTCGTTATTTTTTCAGCCTCCCCTTAGTTTTCTAGCTTCTCGCTTTTGTTTCGCACAGTGCTGAAAACATATTTCTTTAATTTTCTTCCACATCCCACTACTCGTGACTTCTTTCGGCATAACTTGGTTACTTCATCAGAGTGCTACACGCTTGTTTACTTTCGTTTTTTTTTTCCTTCAAATAATTGTTTTGCTGCCTTTTTTCTGTTTATGAAAAATTAGGGACTCCACAGTAACCCCCTCTCTTTTAGCGCGAAGCTAAAAACTTCGTTTCAACAAACATATACTTGCTTCCGCGGTGTTCGCAGCTTGTCAAGTTCGTAATTTCGGAGACCGCTGCAGTTGTGTGTTAATGACGACAAGTGAACAAGAGTGCTGACGATCTACGTGCTGCAGACAGAATAGAAACTGCATACGAAGCAGAAATTCCCATCCTCTGCCCCGTTGTCGGCTGGCCGAAGAGTTGAACGGTTCAGAGTATGGGCCAGATTAGTTCATCAGGTGATCGCATTGAAGTGGAATAAACAGCGTAGAATGCGGCATGGTGGCCAGTACAGTACCAGCGTCGATCTCACAGATGAAAGCAACGAGCCGAGCAGCGCGCAGCACCCGCGCCTTTGGAAGACGAATCCTATCAATGGGGCATTGAGCGTCGTTGTCTTCTTCATATGCAGCAGCTCTCGTACAAAGCTTATACTCTTTGCGGTTGAAGCGGCTAAGCCTGACCAGGATTATTTCAAGAACTGAATCGCCATCATCATCATCATCAGCCTGACTACGCCCACTGCAGGGCAAAGGCCTCTCCCATGTCTCTCCAATTAACCCTGTCCTTCGCCAGTTGCGGCCACCGTATCCCCGCAAATTTCTTAATCTCATCCGCCCACCTAACTTTCTGCCGCCCCCTGCAACGCTTGCCTTCTCTTGGTATTGCCTTCGCATTACATGCCCTGCCCAAGCCCACTTCTTTCTCTTGATTTCAACTGGGATGTCATTAACATGCGTTTGTTCTCTCACCCACTCTGCCCGCTTCCGATCACTTAACGTTACACCTATCATTTTTCTTTCCATAGCTCGTTGCGTTGTCCTTAACTGAATAGTCGGAACCAAATGTCAGCAGACGTAACTTCTGTGCAAGCGTTCCAGTGAACGCAGCGACCTTGTCTGGTAAGTGCTAAAGCGCTACCGTTGCCATCTCTTGAACCTTCTTACGAGGAAATTTGACGTCGATTGCACGCTGAGGTCGAAAGCACCGTCACAAGTTTGATAACGAGGGTGGTGAAGTGAAAAGAGGGTTTTCTATGTGCAGCGTGGAGGGAATCATTTTGTGCATATAACGAATAAAAAAATGGCTACGTGAGAAAGGACACGGTTTTAGTGACAAAGCTGTAAGGTACGCGAATTGCCTCCGAAAAATACCAAGATCGTAGCACTGATACGCCAAGAATTAAGTCAGCGCACAGCTGTGAGAGTACCGGACACGACATTCTTTAGGTAGTGCCATGCGCAGGACTGCCCAGGATGAATCATTTAGCAGCAGGCTGGAACACGCGTCTACGCCTGATGACAACTAGCTGAAAACAGGCGCCACGAGGGTCAGCGGCGCCCGGTGCGGTAGTGCCCGGAGTGTCACCTCACGCCCTTTGCGCTGCACCCAATTCGTCCGTACGACTGCACGACGCTTGCGGCTGAAAATACGTTTCTGAATAAAGCACACGAATGGCAGTATCGAAGTTAAAGGATGAACACCTCGCTTTCGCTCGACAGCAGGGTGATAACGATTTTACTGGGAAACCTCCTCCCTACTTTGAGCAGAAAATTAGTTCAGCTAAGCTTACCGGCTTAGCGCATAAATTAGCGAAAACAGGTTGGTATTAGCGGTGTGTCCGGCAGTAAGGTCGGTCTGGCGCATGCATGCAACGAGGATGGTAGCGCTGGAACAAGCGTATTTACAGACATTTTATGCACGCGACAAGCCAACCTGACACGCAAGTAGCTACTTGGCTTTTTCTGTTTTGCGCGCGTTTAGCTACTTGGCTTTGCCTCAGCACGACCAGTGTCAACACCACCGCTAGCGGAGCGGTCTTGCGCGTTCAGCTCTGATACCAACTCGCTTTCGACTCGCCGCCGGCATGGGGATCTACGAGCATCCCACGGCGCACACTTTTCGCGAACTCCTCTTCTTTGCACCTCGTCAACGCAGCATTGAATTCCACAGCTGCCTCCTCCTTGCGACGAACCCAGGCCTCGTGCGGCTGCTGCTGCGGCTGCTGTTACGTTATGCGCTACACCGGCGTGTCTAACCAGCGCTATCAAGCGAGCCTCCTCTCCACCTCGTCCAACCACCGCTCTATCCCTTGCCTCCGCGACGAGCGAGCCGCCGGAGCCTCGGAAAGCCGCGGCACCTCTTTCTTTCTTCTTTCACTCCCACCTTTCTGCCTGGTGCGGTTCTGCGTCTTTCCTTTTCTCCCTATCCGCCTCGCAACGCCAGCTGTGGATAGAGTTGTGAGCGCGTGAAAAAAAACTAACAACAATTGAGGAAAAGACGTTTTTTGGTTGTGTTTTTTTTTATTCATTGCCCAGAAGGAAGAAAAAAAACACCAAATTTTTTAAACGTAGTTTTTGTTCAATATATAACCTCGCTACGCACTGTAGAAGTTGGCCTGAATCAGCTGTTTGGGAGCCTGCCAAGCATCTGGAGCCGCCCACATGGTGGCAAGGTCTTTGTAGCAGCCAATTGCTGACATCAGTCGCATGTCGGCTACTCCGAATTCCCGCCTCGTTTGCGTCAGGTGAAGGAAACTGGTCGTAGTTTGGTAATGTGCATAATAATCTGCGCAAGTGACTTGTGGGAAAGCGCGTGCAAAAACGTGTGTACGTGCACTCGAACATCGACGTGGGCAAAGGCGCACAAGCAAGCATTTTCCTACCCAGCAGTGACGAGTCGGACTAATGAAATGCTTTGCGTCGGTTGTATTGTATGCAATATGTCACCATCTTTTCCTGAAAAGGTTTCGCAGCATCTTTGTTTTGGTGAAAAATATAAGCATTAACTTATTTCTGAGTTACAAAGTAAATGTGCGTTATGACATACAGTTCTTGTTTATTTCCAAAATTTCGTATTTTACTGAAAAAAAGGAGAGAAGAAAACGGCTTTTCCCGAGCAGTCAAAATTTCTTGAAATTTTATTACACCTCTGGCTGTGGCTAAACCGGCTTTCCCTCTTCTCCTCGACGGCGCGCTCCGCACGGCCAGTGCCAAAGCAACCGGCGGCTCTCGCTCCCGTCTTTCACTCTCTCCCGTCGGCGGGAGAGTGATGAACACATTGCTGCCGTTGTAGCCCTTAAATGGCTTGTACAGAAGTAGTGCAACTTTTGCTGTAAAACGCTACATTCCCACCAATATGAAACACAATGATGACTGATGTATTCAGGCGTGCCCTTCAAGCCATAAGCGTCAAAAAAATTCAGAGGGCACTTGACTGTCTGAAGTGCGTAGAGGCGAAAGCGTTTTCCGCACGACTTTGACTGCCTCTGTGGCACTGGTGGCGTCACATATAATTGAGTACTAATTACTAAGTGATAACAAGTCACTAATTAATGGTTAATTGCCTATTAATGCTTGCATACTAATTAACGGCTAATTAATGACGCTTAAGCTTCGCCTTTAGGAGTGGAACGCGACAGCGTGTTGTAGCGCTGCCAGGGAGTCCACGGAACGCCACCACCCGTTCGGCGCGATGCCGAAAAGCGTTCCCCGAACGCTTTTTGAGGAAAGGAAATGGAGCAGTGTTTCTCTGCCATCTCGGTGGACACCTGAACCGCACCGTAGAGGAAGGGAGGAAGTGGGAGTGAAAGAAGACAAAGAGGGCCCGTAATGAAGAAAATGAAAATTGTATTTGAGGAAAGGAAATTACGCAGTAACTGTCTCTCGTATCTCGGTGGACACCTAAACCTCGCCGAAAGGGAAGGGAGGAGGATGGGAGTTAGCGAAGACACCGTATTCACTAGACGCGCCTTTGTTCATTCGTAACCATCGAGCTGGTATAGCAGAGTGGATAGCATGATCGTCTCTCACGCCGAAGACCGGGGTTCGATTCTCGAGCTCAACCAATTTCCTACCCGGTTTTATTTATTTATATGACCTGACTAGTAAAGTTAACTAGGCTAATTGTGTAATTAAGCAATTAACTAATCTCAGTCCCACTTACTTGGAGCATCACTATACGATCCCTTCAATTGGTTGCATGGTTACTAGCCAAAGTACAATTGGCCCCGTTTGAAATTCGCGCACTGTGACGTCACGACCGTTTCGACCAACTGAAAAGCGTGACATTTCTGTCGACAACTGCTGCTTACAACGATGAGACATTAAAGGCTTTCGCCTTAAAAGAAAAAAAAATGCAGCATTTCATCGCTTCACGAGGACATGTGGAAACATGGTTTCCCCGCAAAGAAATTTACAAGTCCCACCCCCCGAATAGGTTATATACACACTATGCAATCTTCTGGCGCGAACTTTCGTCCCGGAGCTACAAAACTACAAACCTATCGCTTCAGGCACTACAAATTTCTATCCTTCCCACTTCCTTGTCGAGGACTACGCGGTAATTCAAATTTATTAAGCCGCAATAGTCGTTGATTTCCTTTTCGTGGCTGTCAGAGATTGACCACGCTGCTCCCTTGGCAAATTAAAGAAGCTTAGGGCTAGCAGAGGCAGCGTGCACGTACGCGTCGCGTTGAGAACTCACTTGCTGAGGGTAAGAGAGTCGCTAATTGCGCCGGCCACACTCTTCCCCTACTTTGACTAGGATGTTCCCCATAACATGCTGCACGGAAGGCTAGAAAAGCTAGTATGCTAAAAACAGCTTCTGGCTTGAGTGCGACAAACTGTCGCCCGAACACCCGTTCCAGCGGGAGGTACTTGTTGTCAGTGACATCATAAAAATAAACGCGCTAAATTATTCGAACTAGTGTTCTCCAGCAAACATGCGCGACGAGCGCAATTAAAGCTAGCAGCAACAAAAATTAAAAATCAATAAGCAGGGTACCAGACCGACTCTTGCAAGGCAAAATTTGTTTTATATGCTCGCCTCATCGTACATGTCCCCGGTAGAGCCGAGACATTACAACAATCTTTCGTTGTTTTAGTCAAACGTTCCTGTGTCCTTTATTTTAAAACGTCCCGTTTTGTTTTTCCAGTGTTTCTGGAACCGGGTTACCCATTCAGCTGTTTTGTAGTAGATTTAGCCACTTTTGGAATCAACTAGCTGCCAACGCCGGGTTTTCGCCGCGGGGCGGTGATGGCGCTACCTTCATTCAGCACAGGAAAGCGCCACGACGCGAAAGACGCCGAGGAGAGCGTTGAAAGGTGCGCGCGTCCTTCGATGGCGCCACCGCCGCACTTCGGCGGCAACCCGGGGCTGACGGCATTCAGTGCTTTCAGTTCAGCGATCTCGGCGCAGACCATTACGGGTTGGTATCATGCGCGGTTGAGCCAGGTAAGTACCGTTGTCGCACTTATTACGAGACAAAAGTTACCGCAACACCAAAGCTCTGTGTGCAGTCACACCGCGAACGAGAGAGCGGATGAGGAGGGAGAAAGAGAGAAAGAATAAACTTCAATTGCAAAAGAGGATGATGCTGGAGGCGTCAGGGAAGAGTCCTCAGCCGACCCCTGTGGCCCGAGCTATCATGACCTGCTCACGCTGAGCATCCGAGCTGGACAACTGCGCCTCCCACTGCTCCTGATTTGGATTGCGTGTGGGATATATATATATATATATATATATATATATAATATATATATATATATATATATATATATATATCGGACTCCTCCTCAGTGCTCTGTGTGGTGGCCGGTACATCCCCCTACTGTGTCGTAGAAATTCCAGTCTGTCCTTGAATACCCAGGTGAGGGGTGCGAGCATGGGCGAACTGGCTTGGTCGGTGTATTCTCGAGCAATTCGGTCTGACTTCTCATTCCCCGCTAAGCCCTCATGCCCAGATGCCGTAATAGCGGCCATAAACCACAGACACAAGGAAATGGTCAGCGCGTCACTTCGAAGCTGCACCTCCCCTGAAGCTGAGACCGCTGCGATTGCTCTGGCGGTGGCCGAAGGCAGCCACAGACAAACATCTTTGAAAATCATCTCGGACTCCCGATTTCACACGCGGCCGAATCAACCACCTAGCCTCCTAATCTCTGACACGCCATCCGCCGAGACGACTGTAACCACACTATCATGTGGGTTGGGGCGGGAAAATTTTAACAAGCCTTCGTGCTAAAGACGCACAATACTGTATTATGTGCAAGTTTCGCTGAAACAGAAAAAGCCCCGATCGTGAGAGCGCACAGCTTCAATCGACACTCTGCAAGGAGCAATGAACTATCGGCAGCAAAAGTTTGCGGGATGCGGGTTTGCTGAAAAAAAAAATGATTCCGTAACAATTACGTAAGCCAATGAAATGCCGGAATATTTGAGGAAACACGCATGCTCTGTCCGCAGTTAACAATACCAGACGACTGGCCTGCGTCTTTTCGAGAAAACTCATCCCGTATAACTTATGCTGCAGATAGTACGGAGACCAAGGGCTTATACTAAAGTGACAGCGGTGAACGGGCAGTAAGCAAACTTTTCTTACTGAAATTTGGCGCCACGTGCGCATTCAAAGGTATGCACAATCGAAGAGACTGAATAGCAAAATTTTATTACTTGAAGAACATCATTACTGTATCATTAGTAGAAACAGCTATGGGACACAGCCCTTGAAATATGGTTGTAATGTTGTTTCAGTTACGATTTAAACATTATAATAATCAGAACAGAGCCTTAGCATTACGTTTAGTTTGAACGTTAAACTGATATTGATATAACAAAAAAAACGTTTTTTTGTTACGTTTTATGTCACTTTAACATTCCAGTGTAATATAACATGTAACGTTACTGCAACTTACAAGTACACAGTAATTTTAAAACATTAATGTTTCGTGCTCCTTGGGGTGGTTCTGAAATCGCATCATTTCTAGGGGTGTGCGAATATTCCAATAGCGGATCGAATATATCCATCTATTCGATTCGGTGAACGAATCAAATAGTGCACGATTAAAATTATTCGAAACGAATCGAATTCGCACGTTTTCGAATAACAATTTTTGAACAATTAGCACGAAGTTCGAATAGGGCACGCTATCGTTTTTCTCGACAACAGTATTAAAAACAGGGCCCACTCCGACGCCGCACAGCGTACGTATGTGCCGCCGCGATCATTAAGTTCATAACGCTCATGCACATCGCCTCCAAGATTGGCCGACGCGAGAGTTTAGCCAGGTTTAGCAAACTATGCCTTCATATCCGATATCGGAGATCACGGTAGAATAGTTTACCTATGACGCATGACGCTCAGAGATAATATACTACATAGACATCATGTAGCGCGTCCTCTAGTGGAGATTAGTGACGAGTCCTTCGACAGGTACAATTTGAATTCCATGAATTACGCACTGGCGGTAACGCTTCGCTGCTTCCCATGAATATTCGTATTGTACAAATATTCACATACCAAGCGAATAATGCCACAAATATCCGATTCGGATTCGATTTGGTTTTCAACTACACTATTCATATTCGATTCGGCAGCAAAGCTACACTATCCGTATTTGATTCGGTATCGAAAAATACTATTCGCACAGACCTAAATTACTTTCCCACGTAAAGCGCTAGGGTGTTCCCCAAGCGAAAAGCAGTCGTAGATAACATTACTGCCTTCTATAGATGCAACCAAGCATCAAGAGAGACAAGAATTGCGCTGTTCTTAAAGTTTAAATATGAGAAATGTTCTGCTTAGCTCCGTTCGTGCAAAATTACTGCTATCTTAACCTAGCATCACATCGCGCATCTGAGCGTGGTTAATTGAAATAGGCGAACTGCTATGTAATATGTGAAATTCACGAGTGAGACTACGACAGGGAAGTTGTGGCAAAGCCGGTACTTGATTTACAGACAGAATTCTACCCCTGGCGCATGAAGCAGATGAGCTCGCGCACGTCTTTTTCCACGGGTCCATGGTCCTGGTAGTGAGACCATTCTGTACGCTACGTCCCACAGCTTGCTCGCAGTGGTGCAAGTTGCGAGCACGAGGCAACGACTTTCAAACCCGTGTACGAGGGGGTACCCAAAAGAAACCGGAATAAATTTTTTGGTCGGCAATGCTTCTGTGGTACCGCGTTTTGCCACTAGGAGCGCATAGAACGAACATTCCAGAGTCAGTAAGCCGAGTGCCGTCGTTGAAGGAGGTCAGGCTAGTTTAGGCAGAGTTTTAGAGTGACGACTGTTTTGTGTGAATGTCGTTTTTGCAATGGCTGATTTTCGTGAACAGCGTGCGCCGGGGAAATTCTTATTTTTGCTCGGAAAAAGTTGAATGGAAACTCTTGAAATATTAAGAAAGACGTACAAGGACGATGCTATGGGGACAACTCAAGTGTTCCTGAAACGAATCCTGAATCAAAGCAACAATCATGCCAATGGAAAACTTCAAATTCACCTCGCCTCAAGAAAGCTCGTCAGGTGAAACCAAACCTCAAAACAATGCTGATTTGTTTTTTCGACGACGTGAGAGGAGTCGTCCATTGAGAATTTGTTACGCAGAGTCATACAGTTAGCTAGGCTTTCTACTTGGATGTTTTGAAAAGATTGGGCAACAGTGCGCGGTGGAAGCGGCCAGATTTGTGGCGGTCGGGTGACTGTTTTTTCCATCATGGCAATGCCCCTGCTCACACAGCGCTGTCTCTACGACAATTTTGGACCAAAAATGGCATGGCCCCTATTCCTCAACCCTCATTCTCTCCCGACCTTGCCCCGTGCTACTTTCTTTGTTTCCTAGAATGAAAAAAATAGGTTAATGGAAAGCGTTTCGCTGATGTTGCAGAGGTGAAGAAAAAAACGACGGAGGCACTGTCAAGCATCACAAAAGATGAATTTAAACAATGTTTTGAAAAATGGAATGAAAGATTCGATAAGCGTATCATTGCAAGTGGGGAATACTTTGAAGGAAATTGAAGATCTGTGCTTAAAATGTGGCCAAATAAGTTCAGACAAAAATAAGTCCGGTTTCTTTTGGGTACCCCCTCGTACTTGGCTTGCGAGCGCGAGCAGCACACCTGCCGAAGCCGTCGCCTCGTGTTAGTAGCTTCCGAAGCACGTGCTCCTCCCTAAACACATGCATGGCTTCTCGGGGTCAACTTCAGCCATCTACAGCAAACACTTCTGCACACTACATGAATGATATCTGCACGAGCGGGCACGCTGGCGAGGTTGTATCTGCCTAACAGCTCATGCTTCGCTCCAGCATCAGACTTCCCGTCTAGCGAAATCAAATGAGCTTTTATGAGACTGATCATTTGGTTGCAGCTGCAGGCAGCTTGATGAGTCAACACACACGAGGAGGGAACTAAACGCAGACAATACTGCGTTAACTGTAGCGGCTGCCGACAGTAAGGGCAAACGCTCAAGGCAAGGCCAGCAGGGCGCAGCGCGAATCATCACCGCTGCCTGCTAATAAAGGGTCGCACCGCGTCGCGCCCTCTGGCGCCACGCGGTGAAACCCCACGCAACTGGAGCCAGCCGGCGGCCATGGCGCGCGCACACTTGCACCCAGTGCAGGCCGTTAGCGCCACAGACAAGATGCGCGCCGAGACAGCGCAGCACTGTTTGCGAGGCGTGGTACTTACTTCTCAATGTGGTAGTACATGTAGCCACCCCTGTCACTGCGCTTGAGAACGCGCCGCTCGGCGAGCGGCGAGTCAGTCGCTTCGTCGGCAGACTCCAGCTTGAAGCGCTGTCGCCTCGCAGCAGCACCGCAATCGCCCTCAGCGCGAGCAAGCAGCAGCACTTTTCCTCCCTCGTCTCTGCCGCCCTGCCCACCGAGCTGGCTGGGGTCTCCCTTTCCCACGCAACCTGGCCGTGCCCTTCCTGCCACATCTCCCTCGTCTCTTCTCTTGGGTTCCCCCCTCCCAGCCCTTCCGAAAGAGACAAAGGAGAAGGAGGGGGAGGCAAAAAAGCGGATCCCGCTGCAAACCAACGACGCACCGCCGTGCGCTGAAGACAAGCCCCTCGCGAAAGGCCGTGCGTAGAAGAAGCGAACAACGAAAGGACAGCAGCGAGAGAGGACGCGAAGCGAACGGGGAAGCAGAAAGACATCGAGGAGGAAGGAGGCGGAGGAGGAAAAAAACGAAATCAAGAGGGAGGACGGAGGGAGTAGGGGGAGGACCGACACCGCGGGAGACGGCGAGAGCAGAAATGTACCTCGTTGGAAAAAAAAAAAAACAAGCAAAATGCAAGCGAAGGGGCGAGCGAAATGCGGAGGAGGAAAGAAAGAAGGTGCAGACGACGATTGGGAGAGAGAGAGAAGCAGGAGGCAGGAAAAAAGTCGAGGAAGAACGAGAGAGACGAAGCGCGAGAGAGGAGCGAAGCGGTTGCGCTAACACGCCAAACAAAAGACAAAACCAAGCGCACACAGAGAGGCAAGAGAGGAAGTGAGCGAGAACCGGCGAGCCAAAAGACAAGAGAAAGAAAAGCTCAAGAGTAAAAAGTAAAGCGGGAGACAGAAGAGGAAGCGAGGGAGAGGGATGGCAGCGAGATGAGGGTGTGCGACTCACAAGAGAAACAACAAAAGACCCAACGCGCCGCCGCCGCCGCCTCCTCCTTCCTCGTCACCCGTTTCCCACCGCCTTCCCTCCACCCTTCACCTCGCAGGAAGGCCAGGACGAGGAAAACGCAGCGTCACCGTCAATCGATGCCCAACATCATCACGATGGGCATCCCAGCTCCCTGACTGCTGTTGGCGTAAAACTGTCACGCTCAACTTTGCCACGAAGGTACAAATATACACGGAGGCACTCTAACCAACGCAGATATCACAGCTTCCTCACGAGTGAATGCATATACTGTATCCGTTCGGACTGTCGTGCAACCGAGTAAAAGTCGCGAACAAATTCGAGCCCACAAATATTTGTTGCAGAAGTTTATTCCCTTCATTTCCCACATCCCAGAATGATTCACGTTTGCAAAAGAAATTGCTCGTCATCACAAACCCCACCTCTCATTATATACAAGGCACCCTTGGTAGCAAGCAAATACAACTAAGCAAAGTACCGAAATCAAATGTATATACCATCGTTAAACTATGTTTTACGACACAAAGCACAATGCTACCGTGTGGTACCCAGCAGTACAACAAGATAGTGGTCATGCAGTCACGCACAAAGCTTGCACCCAGAAATTTCCAACAGCAGCGACAGCACACAAAATGTGTGCTGTGAAAAATAGAGTGCTCCCATGTATCAGAAACAATAGCCTCTCATGCGTGACAGCATTATCAAAACCGAAGGCACGCATCACTATGAACTACTAAAATGCAGGGACAGACAGGGGCAGGAGAAACCAAGCGGGCAGGGAGTGTGATTCGCATCAACCCACATCTTCCAGCGTTGCTGAAAACCACAAGTAGCTGAACTTGAAGCGCGGGAAAATATTACAGCGAAAACTCTGCAGGCACTTGGCAAGACCTATGAAGGCTCCAGCATGCCAACTGGCAAGCCATTCGGCAAGTGTTACATACCTTCGGACAGTCTGTCTTATATACAGCAACAAGAAAACGCATTAGCGCGCACAACAAAACAGGCGCGAAGCGAAGTACTGTCTTACTGGACGTCATCACAGCAGCAATCAGAATAGAGACAAGGTCATGCGAGGCGTGGGTGGCTGTTAAAAGCAAGTCACTAAAACGTGGAAAGCACCGCAACTATTTTGTATTTGCCGCCATGCCACCCATTGGCCAGTTCTTCTCAAGTGGCCACATACCGGTAGAGAGAGCGTTTCCAGCACACATGTGCGTTCACAGCGGCTGAATTTCAGTGTGCATCGCTGGGCACATTCATTTCTCGTGTTTCAATGGCATGTTTTAAAGTTGCCGAACATGTTACTATTTTCGGGCCGGATATCACAATGAGAATCAGGGATGACCTTTTTCGCCACCTCAAGAGTCAAAAGTGATGTATCATGCCATCTGGCTGCCCCAAGTTCTTTGCAATAAATTTGTTACTACCAGCGATAGTGGCTATATGAGGCAAATTTGCACAGGTTGCCTATATCATCCTGTGACCGCTACTTCCGCCGCACAGTCTTGCACAAGGAACCAAGATGGACATCCCATTTCACGTTTTTGTGAGCCTAAGTGGGATGCAGGTAAAAGCATCCTTTTATTCAGAACATGCATGGTCGTGCGCAATTCCTAATGAATTTCAGTTGGAGTACTCAGCATGCAATGTTTGGAGAATAAACTACTCACTGGCATTTTTTTTTTTTTCAAGGTATGGTCTGTTTGTAGTAATTCATGAGTTTACTCCCAAAGAGATGCAGACTACCTTCTTTTGCCAACAGTTGTCAGGATTATTCTTCGCAGAGCCAAGAGATCTTTCAGGCATAATAAGCAATGCCCGAGGAGTGGCATAATTAATGGAGTGGCATAATTCTGCACTTCAGCCAGCTATGACTTGCTTGAGCCTGTGGTTGCAATAGGAAAACTTTCTCCTGTTGCTTTAATTATGCTTTCTTGTACATCAACATTTACACTGCAGAAGTGAGAATAGTTAACAAGGTTTTAAAAATGCCCTAATGCACCATAAAATCTGTGGGCATGAAAGCAAGTGTCAAAACAAATTAAGTAACATGAAGAGCCAAACCAGAATCGAAGATACCGGCAGAGAGGCATAGCACTGAAACGCAGGTCGAGAGTAAGGAAGGACAGGATGCCTGTCCTTCTTTCTCTATCACCCTGTGTTTCAACTTCCCCTCTACGCAAACTACACCACTCTATGAATGTCTAACTAACTAGTGGAAAATTCGACTTTTCTCTGAATCAAAGAATGTGCCAAGTGGCTGTTGCAACACTGACTATAGCTCCTTTTTGTATTTCTAAAACAGGTACCCCTTAAGTCTGCTTTATTCATGGAAAGTCGTCACAACATGCAAGATGCAGTGCAACCTTGCCACTTGTATAAAAGCAATTATCTTTAATGAGGTCAACTAAACTGCAATTTACAAGTGCAATTTACAAGGAGTAAAATCATATGTTCCAGTTAAGTAGCAGGAACCTCAAGTCCTGCTCATGTTGGTGAAATGACTCTTAAATCATCAGGATGTTTTACTCCCTGAAGAACATGCCAGTCCATGACAGTAATTATTTCAAATAGAAGTATTTTATTCCATGAGTGCTAGAGACCTTATTTGAAATGCTACTGGTTCAACAAGTACGATTTGAAGTAAGATGTCACTTTAGGTGTGTAAATAAATGCAATTGCTGTATAGTACACAATAGGACTTGAAAGAAACTCTTTTTGCCTGCCTCATTATCCATCAGTGGTACTACTCTCCACTATAGCCACACAATAGAAAACTGGAGTGTTTGTGTGGACCCTCCTGTGCTTCCAATGCCAAGCTTGGATCCATTTGCTGTGCTGAGCCAAATCTGGCAACAACAGCAAGAGCCCAATATAGCCTGTGTGCTGCCTACTGATTGTGGTACTTTCCAGGTTCCAGTGATAACCATGCAATGACCCTTTATATGCTGCCCATACATTTTCAGCAAGCATACAAACAATGCTAAACACTCAAGCAGAGTAGACCCTCAATTGAATCGGCATGTACAGTAACTCTTACCCATAAAGCAAGGACCACTTGAAATTAGAAAAAGCAATACAAAACCAACAAAACCTTATTTTCACAAGTCGCACATTTCACTTTGGCAACAGAGCTCAGGAAACAAAAATCAAAATAAATTCACATTCACATGGTCCCTTTGGATTTCATGTATCATGTGCACACTAAATCTGAATATCTGAGAGCACAGACGACATATGCATTCATAATTTCCAGCATAGCTGGAAAGTTACACCAAGCTTTCATTTATGGTAAATATCACTGACAACTAGAAAAAAAAACTAAATGTCAAAATACGGCAGCACAATGCAAACACAGACAATCCAACTGCATCAAAACAAAATCTTTCACATTTGCAACTCAATAACTGCTTGAGGCAAACACTATCAAAATATTGAAAAGAACATACAGCCCCACGTACAGGTTTGCACAAACATGCCTAAATAAAAAGTCTTCAAATGTGGCCTCTCAGTTCTCAATATGTGGGCAGATGGTGCAATTGACAGCCAACACACTATCAATGCAAAAATTCTTATAATACAGGAAAGAGCCACCACAGTGTTCCCATTAAGAAGCATGACTGACCACGCTGCAGCAATCAGTCCGCACGCACCACAGCACTCAAACTGAACTAGAGGCTCTTAACAATACCTATTGAAAAACACCAGTCCAATATCCAGGCACACCCAGTAGCCAAACTCCAGATATTAGCAGCGGTAACACTTGCTACCTGCAGCATCCTGCAACTTTTTATGTATGCAAGACCAATGCCTTGTCCTTCATTTACCCACAGGAGACGGCGCTACAGTGCGCTAATCTTGAAATTTGCAACAGTAAGCTTCCCCAGTTTTGAACCACTGCACAACGCAACGTTTGGCGAAGTATTTAATAAACCTGAAAATATAACTGCTAAAACTCGCACAACAGCCCTTTTATGTCTTCTGCAGAACATGGAAACGATTCCTCCATTTTAGAAACAAAGAACTGGAAAGTAAGAACTGCAGCATATGCCTGTGCTAAACTTGTGAACAATTTTCTGTGGCTATGCAATGGAAGCTATGAGTGCGAGCTACCAGCTTGAAGGACTTCATTTGGTGTGTGAGCATGTCAAAGCCATCACATGCTCATGGCTGCCATTACACAACCACAAGTCATCTATGAGCAGATAAGAATCGGTACCGATGCTTTAGTGCACCTACCCACACACACATGCTAGATTCCTAGCCATGGCAACATGTGAATTCTCAGTACTGAACACCATGCAGTGGTTGGAAGCATAAACAGGTGCATCTATTCCACAAAATTACCCTCGGCCTACACATACATTTCAAGGCAACGGTTACGAGGGAAGAATAATTGCACCCTTTTGGTCACATTAATACAAGCGTTTGCCAGATTTCACTGCCCTGCTACAAAACACAAACTGTCGCATAACTCAGTTAATAAGCGCTTGCTTGAGTAACTGCTGTTATCTAGACATTTTAATGCAACATTTGCACAAAAAAAATTAACTGCTTCTGGTGACATCACTGTACTTGCTACTTATCTTAGCCAAGAAAAAAAAAATACTGAAAAGTGTGTGCGAATTGCATTTGCAGCCACAAATTATTAACAGTAACTAGTACATTACGTGCCTAGATATAAATATAACAGCTCTAGCACCCACAGAAAAATTCATGGCTTTATAAGGAGAAACGTGAAAGAATGATTATAGTTAAGAAAAAAATGCCTTGTCAATGTCACCAGATGGCCTAAATAGAATCAAGGTGGAATCACAAGCACAGGGCTCTATCGTTTCCCCCATTTCCTTCAAATGAAATCTAATAATCTAGTCATATATACAAGCACACAATGAATTGCTATCATGTAAACTGTAACGTCGCAAGTTCTCTTTCTTGAACATAATATTGTCACATTACAATAATGTGAAACTTGCGAAAATGTCTTTTGGACAACTCAACTTGTTTCAAACAGACCAACTTAAGTACAACAGACTATGACACAAAAAATGTTCTTTACAAATCTTCTTCACCTCAGATGCAATATTTGCACCACCCTTCCATGCTGTCAACAAGCAATAACAAATGTATACTATATTAACTCAAGGGCTATAACTCCAAAATACTGCACACAAAGTCAGAGACAAAATAAATGAATAAAAGAAAAAGCTCTTCTGCCATCACTCACATTTTGCTTATAACCAAATACAAGTCACGTTAATGATCATAAGAGATAAAAAGCACTATTTGAAGTTCATTCCACTGGCATTTTTTGCTTCTGCTACACTGAACCACATTCTGACAAATCACTGAATATATCATAGAATATAAAGTATGTGTAAAAAGTCTTCATGCAAAGAGTTATGCTCTTCAAGACTAGCATAACATGTGCCTCATAAAGATGGTAATTTCACATAAGATGAGAACATGTTCCAAGTGATGAATGCATCTTTCCTGGAAATTCTTGCTCAGTAGAATGCGTGCTGCTATTTTTTTTATCCCACCTTGTCTTCTTGAGGTACACTGTACAATATTCTCTGCACATACTCTGTCACCACATCTGCAATCAAAGTTATAATAAATGCTACATCACCACATTTGTGACACTGCAATACTTTTATTGTGAAGACTTCAATATGCAGCCCAAAACATCAAAGAACACGGACCTAAAGCAAAAAGTTATTTTTAAATGATGGTTGGCTACATGATTCTCATTTCAAAGAATGAGCCTCAAAGTTCCTCAGCTTTGAACCATGAATGTAACACTGCATTTTTTTATTTCGCTTGCAAGGCACGTTTAGGTTTAGGTAAATGTAATTGACCCTCTCCCCTTTTACAATATCACCATTCAGCAACATTATACAGGGCACATAGTGAGACTAGGTAACAGCCAGAAAAAATAAGTTTACCTTGGCAATTCTCAAAAGGGCCTTTCAAAGAGTACAGTCAGGCCGGAATAAACACCTAAATACGCATATGCAATACTTTTCTACTTTGCAGCGAGCTATTACTTCCCAACAGGTCTACCAACTGTTGCGTAAATCAGAGAAAATCGAAAAAAAATTCTCTCGGCCTAACCACACGTTTGCTCGAGCTCAAATTTCGCACAGAGGTTGCATTTGGTGGTCAGTTTTGTTTTATATTACATTTAGGTGGAGTACTTGCCTGATTCGGTCAGAATTATTTAGAAATTCCAATGGTCTGCGGCGACGGCGAACAAAAACCGAAAGACTTCACACCAATGGTACCCATGACGCCATCTCGCACTTACCGGAGAAACGAGCCCTCTACCGGGTAGGGTGGCGGCAGGGGAGGAGTTGGACTCGCATAGCCAAGTTACGGCCATGGCCTCCACTTGATCGCTGTACGACCGCATTTTTGGTGATGTCTTGTGCTGCTTCGCAGCAGAGAGCACCAAGCAAAGATAATTTGCTCACCAACTTAGCACAGCTGAGTTTCTCCGGTGGGCGCGAGATGGTGCCAGGGGTACCAGTGCTGCGAAGTCTTCTGGTTTTGGTTCGCCACCGCCGCAGACCGTGGGAATTTCCACATAATTCTGACCGAATCAGCCAAGTACCCCACCTAAATTTAGCATAAAACAAAACTGACCACCACATGCAACCTCTGTACGAACTTTGAGCCCGAACAAACGTGCGGTTAGGCCGAGAGAATTTTTTTTCGATTTTCTCGGATTTATGCAACACGCAATATGAATATGTACTTCGGTAGATTGTTCACCCAGAAACACGAATCATGCTAGTTTTACACTGCAGCTAAAAGCACACGTCAAATATTTCATATAACGACATTTGCAGACAAATTCCCAGTAATATGATTCCTTTGTACTATCAGCGTCAAATGAAACGCGAACAAAACAACTAGAACGCGAGCAAAGAAAATCAAGCATATTAGAGGCTGGAGATGAAATACAGGCGTGGGCTATTAACATTTCAGAAGAGCGGTCTTTTCGGTTTCGATGGGAAAATCAACTGCTCATGTATTTTGCCTCCCTAGTATAATATCTGCAAGTTGTGCTGTTCGCGTTTCAATTGGCTTGTTCGCGTTTCAATTGACGCTGATAGTACATTAAGACCTCCATCAATGCAGACTTAATAATTTTGGTTGCTTATAATTTCCACATAAGTTATGCTAATAAAGATTTTTACAGTTGGAAACACAAATACCTTGTTTTCAATCATAAATGCAATATGTACACCTGAAAGCTCCACAAACAGAAAAGTTTGGAGGCCTTTAGCAACTCATATGCACTTCAAGAATTGCCAGTGTGCAAAGTATTACTGCTTGATTCTATGGCGGGAAATCAATGGTATTAATTAGGTTTGCCATGTTTAGGATCATAAAGTACCTGGGCCATCAGTTTTGTTTTTATTAACCAGCAGACATTTTTATTCACCACAATATAGTGCAGCCACATATAAGTAAAGTTTGATAAAAGCTGTTACTGATGATCACAAATCTATCGATAACCAATTTTCTGCCATCACAAAGCCAGAAAAAATACAGGCACTTACTATTGGTGCCAGTGCTAAACTTGAACCTCATCTGTTTTGTATTAAAATCCAAGGCAATACTTTCATATTGCATGCACTCCCCTTTCTGCAGGCAGCTAAGCTTGAGCCCACAAGAAACAAATGGGAACAATACACCTTGTTAGTGGCACTGGGTCCTTTGCATTATGTCAGCAAGAAATTACAGTGCCACCGCTATTTCCTCACCTTCAAGAATACAAAGTTCCCTTAGCATGGGCAAATGGTTTTTGAGAGACTGATTCCATTTGTCTGCGCACCTCATTTCCATTAGAACTGGCTCAATGCCTACGGCTGCTAACCACATTATTCACCATGTCACAGCTTTCAGTGTTGTTAACAATGCAATGAAAACACCACATTTATCAACAGACGTTTTTCTGTATATTTCTTCAGAAAGAAAAGGGCACTAAGTTCAGCATAACTCATGTATGTGCATAGCTGACCTTGTGGGCTGGCTCAAGAATGCATATCCCACTCTGTCACACTGTTTCAACATTTATACTTTTTATGCGCACTAACGTGGCAACTGGAGCCACAAATCAGATAAGGCTAGTAAAATGTTTTGGTAATATTTCAAATTGTGAACACAGTTGCTTGCGATGACAAAAACATAGCAGCCTTTTCAGCATAATTTTGCAAGCAATGTTCCACATTGTGTTCAATGTGGAACATTCATTCTATTTTTAAAGGAATAGGAGGAGGTATTGAATAAATGCACGTTTGGCTCAGATATGTTTTTAAGCACCAGTTAACGTTAAGTTGAAGCACTTTCTTTAGGCTGCAAAAATGAGACATTTGCCAACAAAAACATGTTGGCGAATGTCTGAAGTTCTCCCATACAACAATCAACATTCTTCAGGATTGAAATCACTTCCACCTGCTTCTTGCCTGCTCTGTGAAGTTACTTCTAGCACTTACAACACTTCAGCATAACACTGTGCCTGCAGTAGTGACATGCACTTCAACAAAATGTATTTAAAATGCCAATATTTTACTACACAGCCCAATGGCCTATTGTGCACCTCTCTTTCCCAGAACAACGCCAACTTCCCCATACCCAGATTAGAGAAGGTGACCACTCACGAATTGTTTTCCTGTATGCAAGAGGTTTATCCTTCCAGTAGATGGTGAGAAAGTAAACTGGAATTCCAGAAAGCATAATGCCTGCACCAATGGATGTCTCCAGGGGTTGACTGAAGAAAGGCAGCACCACGAGGAACAGCGAGATGAGGAAGAACACCACCGGCAGAATAATGTTCACCTGCATGGTGAGACAGTTGTCAGCAAATCACCCTCAGAACAAAGAACAAAAATATTTGATATAAGCAAACACAAAAAGTTCGGTGCCACTGCTGGATAAATTGGCAAATTGGTTTTTGAGGAAAGGAAATGGTGCAGTATCTGTCTCGCATATCTTGGTGGACACCTGAACCACGCTGTAAGGGAAAGGAGGAAGGTGGGTGTGGAAGAAGAGAGAAAGAGGTGCCGTAGTGGAGGTCTCCGGAATAATTTTGACCACCTGGGGATCTTTAACGTGCACTGGCATCGTACAGCATACAGGCGCCTTTTGCGTTCTGCCTCCATCGAAACGCGGCCGCTGTGGTCAAGTTCGAACCCGAGTACTCCGGCAGGTTGCCACTCCTGCAGAAATTCATTACAAGCAATTCTCCAAAGAACCTCCTGCATTCTAAAGCGGCTGCGGCCGCTGTGGTCAAGTTCGAACCCGAGTACTCCGGCAGGTTGCCACTCCTGCAGAAATTCATTACAAGCAATTCTCCAAAGAACCTCCTGCATTCTAAAGCGGCTATCCTCCAGTTCTTCTTCCTCTTCATCCCCATATTCTTCCAGGCTCACCTGGATGACACGAATAACCCACCCTCCAACCTCTGCGGCCATATATTCAAGTGCACTATGCGCGGTCATATATACATAAGAACCTTCATTTTCGGGTTAAATTTTTCCCGAATTCGGGAGGTAAAAATCAGGCGATATTTTTTCAAATTCAAATTAGTGTACAAATCAGGTTATTCGGCCAAAATTTCCAGAATTTTGATTCTTACGGGTCCTTTTTTCAGCAAAAGACAATTTAATATGAGCGCTTGTTTTTTAGCGGGGCACAAAATGCCCTCGGTTTTGCTCAGTATTCCCAAGCAGCATCAAAATGGCAGGTTACTTTGAAAAACTGCTCACCAAATCAGACTTTTTCCCGCTCGAGTGTTACAATTATATCTTCACGTTCAATAACAATCTCCTAGGCAGTATTTCCGCGTGGGTGCAAGACCTGGCTGTTTTGCACACTGCGAAAGCAGTCAACATCACAGCGTCCGTTTTAAACGTGCAAGAGCCCAGGACGTTATTAGCCTGGATAGAGTTTGATGCAATCATGTCAAGAATAAAAAGTGCCAAGAGCGGTTTAAGATCAGCATTTTAATAAAAACACTCCTCTGCAATACGATTATGATATCCGCTTATTTCAATGCAGTGTCTTCAGCTTTGTGCACTGGAAAATGTATGTCCTCTAGGTGCTTTCACAGATGCCCTTAATGAACCCCTTATTTTTCTGCTTCTGTGTGTTGTCTGGAAGGGGCACCCTCAGGCAGAAATCGGGTTTGACCAGATTTTTACGAAATTTGTTCGGGGTGAGCTGGGACTTGGACAGTTATAAGGGTGAGCTCTGCAGCACAGACACAACAGTGTTGCCACAAAGTGCAAATGCAAAAGTGTTGTCATGAAATGCGGATGCAAAAGCAGGTTAAAATTTGACATGAACCACTGCAGAGATTCTGTGCATCTTTTCAGTAGCTCCAAAGCTGTAGGAAAAATTGTAAGCTAAAAAAACGGGGTGCTGAAAGTTGGTACTTCATGAAGAAACATTTTTTTGACTCCCATTAGCACTTACAAGTGCACAAATAGTGCACCTTTTAATTAAAGTTTCTTCTGAGAGAGTAACCAACCAATTCACCTCATGATTATATGCTTCACATAACTGAAATGCAACTTGCCTCTAATATTCCCGAGGAAATGGTGAAAAAACTACATAGGCATACATAGGTAAAATGCTGCACAGGTACACTGCTTAAGAAAGATGTTCTTATGTAGACTAGTGAAAAACTCTTGATTAAAAGAATTACACACATGAATGTCTTGCTTATTTACTCATTCTTTGTGCTATGCCGTTGGATAGGTCCATCCATTGTGTTTTATTAGTTGAAGGCCACAGTAGTGCCGAAACACTAAAGAGCTCAAAAGTAGCTCATGGATCTCGTGCGTGCATAGCTAATTCATTCTACCATCTACCAAGTGACCATGCTATACATCCATGCGATGCATTTTAAATCAATGAGGGCGCAAAAATGGGCCCTTTCACATTCAGGAGTGGCTTTCATCAACCAATTTTCTTTTAAAATCAACTAAACCCAATTGGAAATATCGTAATGGCATCCAAAATCCAATTTAAATTATTCAGATTTGTTTCAATTGCTACTTTCAACTGAAAAAAGAGCTAATTAAAAAAGCAGACAAATAGGTGAAGGTCAAATCAGCTTCTTTTTAGATTTATTCATTCCTCACCTTTATGGTAAGCAAAACTCCTACAATATTACATATTTCAAGAATGTCATACTTCTGTTAAATAATGTACTGTAGGGGACAAAAGTCGACAAGACGTGTCATCGAGAACCGAAGCTGATAGCTCTGATTAGGCACAGGCAGGAGACCACACTTGTCAAGGGGAAGGCAGACTCGCGTGCTATGATGTGAGCAAGTGATAGCAGGTGATCGCTAACAAACATGGCAGCTATTAGCCAAAACTGCTTCTTGCGCGCCCTAGAGAATTTTGTCCCCCATAGGAAATTTATATACACATTCCCAGGACATCAACATCTAAGCCCCCAAGTACACTAAAAAGTTCATAAGGCGGATACCTATCGAGTACCTCAGCAGATCTACGAACAAAAAATTAAAACTTTTCTATTATCAAGTACTCCCATTCTGGTGAAATAAAATTCTTCTAAAAAAAGGTGCTACCTTGAGACAGACATTTAGACTCAATCAGCCTGTCGCAGGGATGTTTGTGGTTTTCTGGGGGTGAGCATCACATGCACCATCAAGTTCCAAATATTTACTGTACCTGAATTCTGACACTAAAGTTTCAGTCTTGATTCTGGAAAGCCAGAAGCAAAAAACACACTATTCATAGGTATCAGTATTGGTTGGTATTGGTATGTGAGTAACATCCTGAAGCAACACATGTGCTACGTATTAGGGACACCGTAGTAAAGGGCTTCAGATAAATTTAGAGCACTGGGGTTCTTTAATGTGCGCCAACATCGCACTGTACTCAGGCATTTTTGCATTTCGCCTCCATCAAAATGCAGCCAACATGGCCAGGCTTCGATCCCGCGACTTTGGGATCAGCAGCCAAATGCCAAAGCTACTGAGCCACTGTGGTGCATATCATAATAGGTATCCAACATGAAATTTACATGAGCAGATAACCACCACTAACATGCTAGGCTGTAATTCTCAGGTGAATTGTGTCACAATGATGGCAATTTTAACAGGTCAGCAGTTAAAGTCACTGAGAAATGTGCACTACAAAACCAAAATACCTTATTCATTTTAGCTGTTACTTATCGGTTATGCTTTCTAAAAGCAACTGAAAAGCACAGAAAACATATGCTGTTCCTGAAGTAATGAAAGGAGTTGGTCCTACTCCTCTCAGCTACTACCAACTTTCTATTTTGAACCCTGCCATCATCAGAAACCTGTGCCTGAAATACGGCCCGCAAATGATGTCATCACACCCCCTGGAGCAACAAGCCGCCAGCGTCCTCACCGCCCCCTACCTGACAGCGCGACTGAGGTGTCCACTGACCCAGGGTTGCCAGTTATGCGCCTTTCCTTTCCTCACTCACCAACGGAATCTAAACCTTCCGCTGGTTTTTGAGAAAAGGAAAGGCTTCGTAAGTTAACAACAGTATGTGAACTGAACCCTCAGTACACTGAAAATTGTGTTCAGAGGAATTTTCATACCTTAATTGGTCGTTTCGTATTAGGCTGCTTTATCCGAAGCCAGAGAAGCCCACCCACAGACAGCATGATGAACATGGCCTCACTAAAGGCAGTGTACGTGATGAGAACAAACACATCTGTGTTTGTCAGGTACAGCAGGCTGAGAAGGCACTGGAAATGTGAGGGAGGAAAATGCAGATTCATTACCAAGACAACAAATAAGTAATAGCTTCCTTGTAATTTTTTATTCCAAATTCAAGATTTACTGTTATTGAGCATTATAAAGTAAGCAGAGCAAAGCAACCAATTCATGGAACTTTTTACACAAAAATTTCAACCTTATCGAGTAAAATCTCAAGCCAGAGCTGTTCACGTATACTAACATATTCCAATCTCAACGGCATGATAACAAACATGTAACAAACATTTTTGTAACAAACAAACATCTTTGTAATGATGCATAAGGCATTAGTATACATCGATTACCATGTGGTATTCACTTACAACTGCAAAATAATTTATAATTGAATTTCTCTGTCATGCTGTTTCAATGCTAATGGTGGCTGTGATGTCGAAGTTGCATTTGGGTCGCACGAGGCATGAAAAAACTGATATAATAGCCGCTTCATCGGTTTATTTCACTACAACGCTAAATCCAGCCTGCCAATAGCTGGAATGAACAACAAATGAAGAAGTAGCAATTATAGCACAACTTTTGCATGCCTCACATGCCCTAAACGCAAATTTGACATCACAGAGTGGTTGAAACTAAAACAGCATGAGAGAAAAATTAGATTACAAATTATTAGGCAATCGTGAGTGAATACCACGTGGTGATCCATGTATAGTAATGTCTTACGCTTCACTGCAAAGAAGAAAACATGCCACCAAAATGAGGTGTTTATACTCCTTTATTACAAAGCATCATCAACACAGGAGTAATCAGAACAAATGGCTAAAATAGTCAAGCAAATGCAGTCAGCAGAGAACACTGTGCGACTCGCATTGGACACGCACACCAAAAGCCATCATGAAAAAGATTCCAGCAATTGCACAGGGCAGCAAATAGATGCGCCATTTGAAACTGACAATTAGTACGCAAGCCTCAAGCAGGTTAGAACTGTGAGAGTTACAGCAGCTAATACTTGTCAGGAACACATGAGAAGAGCTCAGAATAAAGGTGCTGAGCGTGCAAACATTTTAAATATTGCCACATATCATTGTAGCGTTTGTTCGTTCGCGCAAGGCCGCACAAAAGGGGTGTTATCATTTTTGTTCGTGACGCGAGAGGCGACCGGACTAATCCCGATTGTTCACAGCCATGAACAGCTGCATCTACTTGTTTCTAGATTACTCTAGATGATCTCGACCTGTTATCTCGAAGTTTCCTTGCCGGCTTTAAATTGAACGATGCCACGAGCAGCGGGCATTCGTAGTTCGACGATTGACGAGCACGCTTGTTGCTTACGCCGCCACCGAGTAATTCAGTTCTTTTGCGGGCGCAAGTCAGCCCAAATAAAGAGCTTTGTTTGCAAGTATTTCTGGTGTCTTCCTGACCGCTGGACTGCCGTCACTACAACGTGACAATATCTTATGCAGTGTTGAAAACCTTCAGTGAAATAATTAGGAAGCATGTGACATCTAACTTAGTAATTAGCAAGTTTACACTTACCAAAAAGACTAGGCTGGGAGCTGGTGTAAAATGCGTTACATTGATCATGGCGAGACAACTAGGCAGGTGTCCCTGTCTCGCACCAACAAAAAACAGGCTGTAAGGAAAGAGTAAGCTACAGTGAGTCATAGAAAAGGAGAACAAAAGAAATAGCACACCAAATTCAATGCAAGACAAGTTTTTGTAGAGAATGGCATAACACCCCACTACTCCAGAATATTCATTTAAAATAAAAAGGAAATTGTAACACCGGAGTTCTAGCGTAGTTATAAGAGGAATGTTCCAATCATGGTAAAGCAAAATCAATGCACTTCCGAGTACCATAGTGAAAGATGAGAAGGAATAAAAACGCACAATATAATATATGAGTTCACAATTGCGCCGAATGAAATAACTCTCATAATACCTTATAAGCCTGCCTTCTGCAGTTCAATCATCACAAGTATCGGGTGCAGCAAGGCTTTTTTTTTATTACTAGGTGACAAGTCATAACTATAGGCTACAGCAGCTGCCATATATCACACATTTGCAATGATGGGGCCAGGACAGCCAATGGCTAACAAGCCTACTTCTTTGTTCAGGCCCCTACTGACTCCATTAATGACCTCTGCTTAAAGTTTCTTTATATAATGTGCATGTCACTAAGCTTGCAAAGTGGTGCCAATAACTTAGGTAGCGTGGCAGTGTAAGTTGAGTGAATAACTCTGAAGCTAGCTGTACACAAACACCAAAGCCCACAAAGCTGCCAACTGCATGTTGAAAACCCAAGAAACTAACATAATAGTCATGGAACATATCACATGGCTTTGTGATGATATCACAGTCGCCATACAAACATGTTAGGAAATTTTGTTGTCCAGATACTTAGTACAATGTGCATTGAAATATATATTTAAACTTTAAGTGAAGACCAAAGGTCCCCATCTGTTTTACTGAAAAAAAAAAGTCCATATTTACAAACAGCCTGCATTTTTGTAGCATGCAGGGCATCAGCTCAAAAGAAACATAAAACACATAGCAGTAACAGGACAATGAGGACTAACAACAGCTTTACTGACATAAATAGCATATATAAAGGCAACATGACAAAAAACAAAAAAAAAGGCCTTAAAGAAACAGCATTTGCTGTATCTAAGTTCTGTGCAAGAAATTTTCTTTGACTGTCGAAGAAAAGTATATAAGCTGTTGTTCATATTAGTAAAGCTGCTATTCAGCAACACCTTGTGTATTACTTCCACATGTACAGTGTTCCTTTCAATCTGACGTTTTGCATGATATCTACCAAGCAGCTCAATTTACACCCATCTTGCATTTTTATAGCCTCTTTCCAGACACAATTTCACCCACCGGGAGGATGCGAAAATTCCACCATTGAGGCCGCCAAATGTAGACAGTGCCACAGAGACTGGCATGATCCATGACACCACACCAAGAACCTTTTCTCCAAATGTCTGCAATGTAAACAGTAGGTCTAATAGTAAGAAAAAACCTACATCGTTAAAAGTCTACGGAATAGAGATATGTACAAGGTAAAATATAATGCACGTATAGCGCCTCTATTCACATTCATGCACTGGCTTATGCATAACCACACTGTTATGAAATGTGCATTAAAAACAAGGTACCTGGACAGCTGCATTTTTTAACATATACTAATAATAATCCCGCAAATCACACATCTAAAAGGCACTCCACAAATATTTGCGGCAGTTATGAAAAGTGCTAGCCCAGGAAACATGGAGAGAATTTTTGGAGCAATTTTTTTGCTCACATCGGCTTAACTCATTGCGTACCATGCTCACTGAGCATCGTTAGCCCATTAACGATGGATGCAAATTCCAATTTCAAATGCTTCCGCACCATTCCCAGACATGCTGATCCATCTGCCTTGAAGCTAGAAAACTACAGTTTACTTTTCTCTTTGATTTGTCTCTTTTCTGCATAGCGGGGATTTTTTAACCACTTGAGAAAACAGTAGAGCGTAGAAGTTGAGAATGGCCACCTCTGCCAGCATGGCACGTGCACTGAAACATGGCAAATCATATGATTCAGCTGCATCCATGGCTGGTTTTGTTGACGATCCAGGTAGCAGTGACTGTGGGTGCAGCCTCATTGTTCTACTTTAGTTCAAAGGACAAGCAAGACCCAAGGAACCAGCCCGGAACATCAGTGGCAGCACCTCTGCTAGACCCTTATTTGGGCCCGTTTTGCTCAACTCAGCGGCCATTTTGAAAACGGTATTGACATTACCAATGTTATTTGTCCCATTTGTAGGGTTTCCACATCATTTGGGCAGGATTTGATAACCTGCGCTGCGAAGAGTTTATTTCGCCAAATGGTGTGCTCAACTATAGGGCCTAAAGCTATTGTTTTCTAGCCAGAAAACTTTTCACTGATTCTTTTAAAAGTATTTGCAATTGAATGAGCAGACATTTTGTATATTTACAGGTTTCTTTAAATTTTCTTTTCGTTTTGGATGCAAGCATACTTTTGCAAGTTTTGTTTACATTTTCTCTAAAAATCTTGATATAGCAAATAAAATTTGACAGCAACACATGAACACTTTAATATAAAACATGTTTGATTGGCTTCATCTTTATGTATATATAAAATTAAATTTTAAACCTCATAGTTACTGGGCCAAAAAAAATTTAATGAAGACCCATAAAATAGTTATCTTTCCTACGGTGGGGTAAGAGTTAATATGTTTTTATGAGAAATGCCTCCCCGTGCATAAGGTAGCCAGCTAGACATTATCCTGATTAACCTTCCTATAGGCCTTTCCTTTTTTCATCTTTTCATGTACAAGAATATCTGCTAGTCTCTAAAAACTGCATATTACATTTTTCCCTTTCACAGCTTTTCCTTTCTTGAGAGATAGCGACTTAACACAATGAACAGTACATAACACACATGGTAAACTCTATCAATGTACTCAGACCACAGTAATGAATTTCAGTAATGAAATGATTAGTAGCTATACCCAATCCTACCAAGCTCTGAAAAAGTAATCAACCAGTATAGCACTCAATGCACTATGAATGTGCCATAATATAGGGAGCCACATAGTGACATTTTGAAAATCACTCAGTATGAAAGATAGTTTGAACGCAGCATCCAGGCCCGGTTCAACAGTACAAAAAACTACATGCACTTTATGCTTACCTATAGAGCAATTTTAAGCAAAGTACTTCTAAGGAAAAGTGTTCAGGCAGTATTACATGCAGTGCTCATCAAATTTGAGCTACCATACTCTCTAGCTCACGTGGCAGCCTTCTCACAATACAGAAACGAAGCACATAATTATCAGTAGACATTTATAAGGAGTCAAAATATTTTTCAGAATATGTACCATTTTTCATTTCCTTAGCAAGTATGCAAAAGTAAAGTAAGAAATATGATGAACTTCACTTCAGCAAGTTGCTTCAGATGAACTGTACTTACCACAGCCACTGCATTTGCAGACTGAACTTCGTCAGCAGTGAGGACCACAAAGTATGAAACATTGGCAAGAAGATAGATGATTGTCACCATGGGTAATGAAATGTAGATCGCAAATGGCAAGTTCCTGAGGAAAGAAGAACACACATATAAGCACAGAACCGGGTACAGTCATGCAATAACAATAACAAGCTCTTCAAGTTTTAAGGCAGTACTCGAGCTAGAGGGGTACAGTTGCCTTAAACCTAGTCGTGAAATTTCCACAGAAAGGAAGAGAGCCCAACTGAGTTTGCCCCGCTGAAAAGTTTAAGGGCTACACATAACTTGGCCTGATAGCTGCGTCATGAGAGTCAGTATTTTAGTACCAGGTGCTTTCCAGTGCGGTTATACTGGATGATTTGCCTCATACTGAGATGTTGCTTACAAAATAGCACCAGTATGCATAATTGCAGCCCCATCTGTCCTAGAACTCTGAAATGCACTATCCTCTTCATAAATTTGGTATGTAAGGCACCGACGAGCGGTCCACAAGTGTACACTGTTGTCACTTATTCAGATGTCCACCTTAGGGTGGTTGCTTCATGGACAAAATTATCTTGATAACTGAAATGCGCTGGATTTAAACAGGAAGTAAAAGTTGCCAAAAAAATAAACGCACTTGAATAAGCAGCCATGGTTGGCAATATTTTGCAGATGTCATAGTTTAGCACTAATATTCGTGTTATACCATTTCGGCACAATACCATTGATACATACACATGACTCGTCAAGTAAATCTACTGGAGAGAAAGCTTTACAACACTATGAAAAATTGTCTAATGGAAGATACTTCCAGTGTATGTGACTGTGTGTTAAGCTGTGCTTACTTTACTTTTGCTGTGTGCAGCTAGCCAATGACATGAAAAGTTAAATATATTTTAACAGGCAACACTAATATTAAACTGCTCAGCAAACTTTAAGAAAGGGTGCCACTAGCATGTTCAATGCAGTAGAAAGCCACAATGTTACAGTTAACAAACATGGAAACACAACTAAGATGCAAATTTCCAAAAAATTATTTTCTGGTCTCATGCACTCAAGTGTATTTGCCTTATCTTGTCACATAGCCTAAAAATTTGGCCAACAAAATTTCATTCATCAGTCTTGAAATATGAACACTAATGGTAATCCTGGCTTTCTGAGCTACAACAGCATGAAAAAACCAGCAGCACATGCCAAATTACGGGCATTGTTGTGCAAAAGTTGTGCATGCTCATCGAGAAAAAAAAAATGCAAATGCCAACACGAAGGCACTATTTGGTGCTGTATGTGACACTTTGCCCGAGCTATGAATCATTGCTTCTAAAGACACACATTTCCACTAAATGAATAAGCAATATGGATCCCAGTGCAAAAACCGACATTTTTGAGAGTCCTTCCAGGCATACAAAAGGAATACTAAAAATTTTTCACCAGCATTCCTCACATCTGATTACATTTACAGACAGTCCAAGTGTCACATATTCATTGCGCTTAACAGCCTTTTCTAAAAGAGCAAACTGCAACAATTTATACAAAGATGCTCAATAGCATAATATTATTCAGACATCAATACCCATCTAAACATTCAGTATCTATAAGCGATAAAAAAAACAAACAAGAAGACATGGCAAGAAAAGATCCTCGCATCAGAGGATCAGTCATGATATATTAGCATAACATACAAATAAAAAGAAACACCTGAAGTCGAGCATTTATAACTGATACAAGGCTTCTTTATTTTTTTTCCTATTTGACACCTTGCACCAAATTTGTGCAAAAAGGGAAAGCATAACACATTTATGCATGGATAGCTGCTACTTTTGAGTTTAGTTTTGTTCAGATATTAATCACAATCTTCAGCAAACTGAACATAGTAGGTGAACCTGAAAAATTGTACTGAATACCAAAGAAATAAACATCCACAAAATTAAGTTAAATTTTGTGGTCGGCAGTTCCCTACTAGCACTGATGAACACATCTTTCTCGAGCAGTCTATCAGCACGAGTGAAACTGACAGAATTGGGCGAGTGCCCAGTTCTGCACACTGTTTCTCCTTCTCTGGTGAGCATGTGTGTTTACAAAGGAGGCTCTATGGCTGTGTTAGTCCCGTAATGTTGCTTCATGGTACCAAGAATGCCACATGCACCATGCAGAAATGTACTATCATGATATCACGACTGTACTATCACTATCACAATTCAGGAAAAAGTTTATTGCAGCTTTACCTCATGACCTAGTCACGTGGGATTGTTACTAGTGTATAGAGCATGCACATCCCCTCATACGTTGACACATTTTTAGGCGATTGGTTTAAGAGATTGCGCCGAAATAAACTTTTCTGTGCAGACTTGTGCCCCAGTAAACTTTTGATCGTAATAGTACAGTGGATGTTCCAGTAATATTTTGGTATACATTGCTACAGTGCTTAATTTTAACTGAAAACTACATTAGGATATTTTTCATCATTTGAAACAAGCAAAAAAATTATCAGTGTTACCTTAGTTGCCACAATAACCCATTTAAAGGCCAATACAGCTATCAGCAACCAAATGACCTAACTGTGCTTGAGCCTAATATCTGTTAAGCAGATGTTCCACAAAATCTCTAGCATGTTCAGTAGAAGCATCTATATGTTACATCAGTTAAGCATTACTTGGATGGCTATACTGCAGTGCATGGTACCAAGCTTTCCTTTCGTTTTTTTACACAGAGGGCTGTGGACGTCTAAAGGATACACATAATACCTGCAAAGTATGCCATCTCAACATTCTGTAAATAATGGATGACTGGAGACTCACATAATGAAAAAGAGTACACTCTTAGCTTGAACAAAAGAAACACATACCTAAATGGATTCTTCAATTCCTCTGTCACAAAGTTCAGATAGTTCCTAGAATAATACGAGAACAATATTATAAGGCATTCAACACAAGTAGGTGCATCATAACCAGCCAATAGAAAAGCATGCTGCTATGAAGTAATTCAAATCTGAATACCAATAAACCAGACCATTTTTCTAATGCTGACCTTTAGGAGGTCCCCTGTGCAGCCTTTGGCTTTCGGACCTCCTCCTGTATTTAACAAACACGTGTACATACTGTTTGTTCGTTTAAATAAACTGATTCTGGTTCTGATATGCAGATTACTAGGTACAATGTCACCATTCACACATTTCTCAAAAATGAATAGTAGATAGGCAACACACATTCAATACGCCTAGAAAGGGCAGCTCAGGTTTGTTGCTGCAAACAAATAAAGAAGGATAATGGAGCTACAGTTTTGGTAACAAGTAAGGTCACTCTTTCAGCTTACCATCCTGCATAAGAAAAAAGTCCAGCATAAAATGACAAACAAATGCGTCCAGGATCCGTTGTTGTCCCTTCGAACATGTTACTGAGGTTTCCTGTGTTCCCTGCAACAAACAACAGACAAGATTGCTAGCAAGGTCTGATACAGGTCATGTGGTACACAGCTACAGAAAGCAAAAAATAATGAACACAAGCTGACAAATGAAATAAACCACAGTGAACGATATAAGAGGTCAATTAATGACACCTGTCATCTTAAAAAAAAACAGGGTGCTCAGCATATGCAAACACTTGAGAAAAAAACAGAAAAGACTTCTCTACAATCTTTTCTAACATTTTGAGGCAAATGGCAAAATAAAGTTTAAATGGTGCCAACTTGCATTTGCTGCTTTGAGAAAAAGAATTCTTCTTGCAAAGGATGACTTGAGTAATTCTGGCCTCTCCTACTTGTGCTATCAGTGTCTGCCTTCCTCACCGTGTAGTATTGGCAAATACTTTATTCTTTGCCTTCCTTCAAGTCCGCATGCAACTCATAAAACTGCCAAAAACAGAGCCAGGAGTGCGCCTAACTTATTAGTTTGACTTTGAGCTTAGCAAGGTGAAAACTACACCACATTCACCTGTTTTTTAACATAAAACAATCTTTGGAATGTTACAAATCATGCAAGTCATCACAGCTCAAACAGAATTAGACAGAGGTCCTTTTTCCACACCACTACAGTTCCTATATTTTTGTGGACTGTCAATGTATCTTTGCTCCTCTTAAGGTCATCAGTATCATCCAAGCTGCACTTTATTCATGTAATGGCATGTATAAAACATTACTATTTCTATTTATGCAAGAACACCACATAAAAGAAGAAACTCCAGCATGGTATTCATGGCCACTGCTCTCAGCACAAACTTTTTTAAATTTTAACATGCCATTTCAAAAGAACACACTCAAGGCACCCTAAGCAGCCACTGTAGGTCAAGAGCTACTACTCAGCAATGCCATGGTTTTAACATAGTTAAACCAGGCGTGCGGAAGCATGTGTTTAGCCTGGTAGGCTCATGCTTTTGCTTTGCTGAAGTGCACAGCGCAAGAGCATGTATATTAGTCTGACAGCAGTATTAGCTGAAGACAAGACAAAGATGTGCAATGAACAGTGGGAGAGTGTGTTGCAGTTTAACACAAGGCATGATCAGCTGCGGCAATAGCATAGTCCTCTCGAGCAGTGGCCAGCAAACCTGACCTGTTCGCGCCGTCGCTGGTTCGAATCCCAGTCGTGGCAATATTTATTCATGGTTTCGCCAAGGTCACCCTCAAGGTCAAGCTTCGCACAAACTAGTTGAGCCGGTTTGACTTCGTGAAGTGCTTTCGCAGTAAAATACAGCCTACAAATAAAATACGGCCGTTCCTGCGCGGGTGCAGCGAAAAAGAGCACGTGGCACGCGCACCGCTGTGAGACGCGCTTGTAGGCGTGGCTACGCGCGCTCCCCAGCCGCGTGGTTTCGGTTCCGCCCGAGTGCAGGCCAGAAATTTCTTTCGTTGCAGCGGCGAAGAGCATTGCATTTTTGATAACGTAAAAATTGCTATTGATATTACTAATGGCGGGCTATAAATCACTACATAAATTAGACGCCTAACTGTTATAATAAAAGATCTTAGCACATTGCTATGTCTTATAGTCGGATACAACTTAAGTCTGCAGTGAAGCTCCGCCCACATTAAGTCTCCGCGCACAGAATTCCTCCGCGACGACAAAGTAGTCCGCTGCTTAAACGTTTCTCGTTACCTAAACAAGAAGCTTATCACAAGAAAAAAATTATGAGCTCTAGAATATTGATACGCGGATTGTTTGATGTAGTCAAACATTTAAAAGCCGATTTCGTTCACTGCTGCGATTGGCCAGCGTAGTAATACAGGACGCCGCGAACCGCGGCCCAGTGTTTGCAACCGCTGATTTTTTTTTTTTAAGTTGTTTGCTGACGGCCACCATTGACAGTACTATGCCAAAAAAATTATTTGGACCAAAAAAGCTATATTTAAAGGTTATATAGTGCAGCATCCTGTACATACATAATGGTAAATTTAGTACAGTCTCCCTCCTGCAGCCCTTAGATGCCCCAACATTCTCGGACAAAAATTTTGAATATTGGAAAACTGTAAGGTACTAGCACAGAAATACCGAAGGCGAATGGTCCATTCTTCCGATATGTACCACTTTTAGCGTTTCCATCACTCGCATCGAGCAGTTAAGACTGCCTTAGGAAACCAATGGGGAACGTTTTTGAGGATAGCAAAAACGTTGATAGCAAAAAAAAAAAAAAAAAATCAAGCCTGCCGACGGGAGATCTGCAGATATATTGACTGTCATAGTGAAATCTTACAATATATGAAAAAAAAATGCACTCAAACTCTTTCCCGTTCAAAAACTCGAATCGCGGTTTCTCGCATTTGAACTCCCAGTCTGTGGCGACGCAGTAAAAGCACGGCGCTCTCGAGCATCGTCCGTTTTCTAAGCGAGTTTCTTGCGTCGGCGCCTCTGCCTCTCCATTGTTCTTAGCTGCGCTGGGATTTTTTTCGTTGGCCTACACCATGCACTCACTACAGCCAGACCCCGATGAAGCGCCAGTCCTGTGTTGCGTAGGCTCGTTTAGTTCCGCCGGTTCCATCTATGTGAACCAACTAGCCCCAACGGAAATATGATTCGTGCAATAACTCGCACGCGCACAGCAAACAATGTGTCCTTTCCCGTACGCTAACTCAGCGCCAAGCACGAGTACTGCATCTGCCCATTTCATTTATTGCATCTGCCCAGATCACTGTGTGTGGTGGGCTCGCCATAACGGGTAACGCACGAACCCAATCCACACATATGCCAGCTGCATCTTTCAACTTCATTTCTTTCGTTCCTGTTGCCCGCAACCTTCTGCAATCGACGGTATGCTCACTGGCGCTCGTGGAATTCGATTTCTGCAATAGCAGACCGGCGAGCATGCCGAGGAGTATAATGCGGCGCAGCTGCGGAAGCATATATGACGCGCATGACGCAGCCACATAACATTAATTATCACTTATGCCTGCCCCCACCCATAGTGAAATTTTGCCTACATTCACAAAATACGCTTCCTTTTCGTGTCTTACTTCTTTTTTAGCTGCTTTCTTGTCAAAGTTTATCTTCGCTCCACCAGTTCGGGAGACAAATATATTGCTCACTGACAGCACCAGCGAGACAAAAAAATGCTTCATCAGCTATCCCACAACGAAGTTTCGTTCTTGATAAGGCTGGAAAGTGTGCTGCGGCAGTGATTGAGAGCGTGAAAAAATGAAAATAGCGAACGTACCTTGAGCAAGGTGCACAAAGCCTGCAATGATGATGATAACCAAAGCGATGACCTTGGCAAACATAAGGGAGTCCTGTACAAACGTCGCCCACTTGACATTGTAGCAGTTGATGAACGTGAGTAAACCTAAAAGCAGAAAGGGGTGGGGGCGAGAAAGCATGACAATATGAGCAAGTATCCACACACAGACAAGAGCCAGTGTGCAGAGGGCATGAGAATGACTACGGACGACAAAATTACTCCTGTCACGATGCGAACGGGAAAATGAGTAATCGATCAACGAGCGAGAAATGCTGAATGCCTTGCTCGCACTGCAGTGGAACTCATGACCGCATAGAAGCCACAGTTTTACAGTATAATCCTCTAGCATCAACAGATTGTCAGTAGACAGGCTCCGGATGGGAGTGCGGATTTCGCGGCTGTGCTCACGAGACTCCGTGCATCAAAACGCATGCACTTAACGCGGCCTCTTACCAAGCTCTTTCCGGCGAATAAAATGTTTTACAATCAATTTCAACGGGGCCGGTACGCACAACACACACGCACTCTACATAGCCCGGCCGCGGTGGCCCAGTGGTTAGGGCGCTTGACTACCGAGCCCGAGGATTCGGGTTCGATACCGGCTGCGGCGATCGCGTTTCGATGGAGGCGAAACGCAAGGCACCCGTGCACTGTGCGATGTCAGTGCACGTTAAAGAACGCAGGAGGTCGGAATTAATTCGAACCCCTTCACTACGGCGTCCCTTATGCAGCCCATTTCGCTTCGGGACGTTAAACCCCATATACCATACCACACGCGCGCTACACAATTTCGGTTTGCACCGCTTTATGAATGCACGCTGCATTCCTCGCATCACAGACAGAAAAGTGTCCTCCATTGCAAGCATTTGGCACAAGTTGCCTGCTTCCGCCTCTCACGTCACGCAAGACATTCCAAATGAACGCAGATTCTACAAGGCACAATCATCGACGATTTCCGATATCTAATGGGTGATGGAAAAACCTGAGATGATACACGTGTTAAATGGCATGGCGGAAGCAGCTTAAGAAAAGAAAGATCACGAGAGCTAGAGGACAGGACAGGGCTCCCATGTCCCCTCTAGCTTTATCGTCGTCACTTTATCGCGCTGCTGCCACCACGGAATACCCCATCGGAACTCGCCACTCTCGTTAATTGATGTTTGTTAATTATTTACTAGCAATGTCACAGATGAACTGGACGGGTACAGAAAGCTAACGAGATACTAGCACACCGACTCGCGGCGCATTTCATCCTGGCCCAAAAACGCTTAAAAAACGAAGTAATTTTAAATTCAGGCATCTCACGAAAGTAATTATCGGAGCACGGTCAAAGTTCAGTCGTCCGAATGGGACACAGTGGCTGTACAAACTAACGTTCTTGGACCAAGATCTTGGTCTAAGAACGTTTCGGTACAAACCTTAACGCCGACGACTGAGAAACAAACGCAACAAAAACGCGCTGTGTCCTTACACAACACAAGGGCAGCGATGAGCATGACCGCCGATGAAGGCGGAACACAGTCCACGTCATCGTAGAACGGTCGCAACACGTAGTTAGCAAATGTGAGCGCCACAATGGCATTGCCAGCCGGCTGCACTATGACCAGCATGGCCCAGAGCTGAAGGAACGCGGGGAAAGGTCCGAATGCAGCCGAGATGTAGGCGTAGTCTCCTCCCGACTTAGGAATCATGGTGCCGAGTTCGGTGTAACACAGCGCGCCAATTAAGCAGGACAGGCCCGTCAGCACCCACACGACCAAAGACAAGCCGATGGATCCAGCGTAACGGATAACGCCAGCGGGCGACACGAATATTCCAGCTCCGACAATCGAACCGACAATCAGCGACACGCCATTGGAAAGGCCGAGACTCTTCTTAAGCTCTACGGTACACGTCGAAGTATTGTCTGCGGGAAGCACATCTTGCTGAATAGCGGGGCACTTCGGCAGAAGAGGCGACGTTTCGCTTTGGAAACCGTTCTGGGCCATTCTTCAAGCACGAGGCACAGCGGCACGCAGAAAGTTCGGACCACGACAAAACCCGACTTCTCTCGCAGGGAACTGGCGCGAAGGCTGCAGCGATAGTGCTAAGCACACAGCGCTACAAGCGTCAGTCACGGCCCTTTGGACATGACGGACCAACCCCGCACAAGGAATCGACAACGCCCAGGGATCCAGTTCTGTTTGCACAAATATGATCCGCTCCTCTCGCTCTCTCCCTTCCTCTCCCCTTCCCCTCTTTTCTTTTCAGTTTATTTTATCCCATCTGACTTCCGCTCCATCAGCTTCGCTCGTGGTTAAGCCCAGGCAGTAAAGATTATAAGCGATAACGTTAAGAGCCATAAAATTGCTCGAAAGGCTAATGCGCCTAATTGCTTCGTGAGGAGCCGGCAGACAACTGCAGTAGAACGCCGGACGAACATAATTTCATCTCGGGGAACATAACAGCTCATTACTGACGCGACGCTATAGCTGCTCCGCTGAATTT
Organism: Amblyomma mixtum; assembly: GCF_055824585.1. Taxonomy (NCBI): domain Eukaryota; kingdom Metazoa; phylum Arthropoda; class Arachnida; order Ixodida; family Ixodidae; genus Amblyomma; species Amblyomma mixtum. The sequence goes on from NC_143014.1 coordinate 172,263,240, forward strand.
CGCTACAATGGAGAAAGGTAACGTTCACCTGTTTCTCGAAGATTACCAGCTAATTTTGTTTTGTTTTAGATAACATTTCCGCTTTTTTCTTTTAATGCGCAGTTTTAATGCCACGCCAACACGTTTGAGGACAAGCATTCATTTTTTTTTTTTTTTGTTCAGCTGTCTTGTCAAGCCTGCTCTACCAGCTACTTCACCGTCGTCAGCACTAGAGAAAGTATATTTCTCTATGGTCAGCACGTCCAGTCGTAGTAAAAGGCTAAATTTATGCATGTGAGGCTGTTCCATGCTTTCACCACCAGTAACTCGGCGCCCGCTTCGCGTACAGCTGTTGCAAAGCCGAACGAACACCATTTAGATCAGCCTCTGTCGCTTTGGGACGTTAAACTCCACAAAACCAACCAGTTTAAATCCTTCACTCGCGGTAGATTGTCCCAAAAAAACACTGAGCTTCTCGAATATGGCCTGCATCATTGGCATGCACCTATATATAGCTAACATGGAATTACGGAGCAACTGAAAAAGGTGATTTTACAAACGTCGCGCCTGAATTAAAAATTCTCGCCATTCAGGATGCGTATCTGCTCAACCAGAACACTTCTTCCTTGCTTCTTCTGCAAGGTAATCGGCTCCAAATACAGTATTAAACAAATTGCATTAAAAACCTTACTGTAAAGACAGCCTCCACCCGCACAAGCACTGTCAGCTTATCCGGCATGCGAAACTGCTGGGAGCCGTTTTTCAGCGCGCCACCGAGCGCTGTGCTGGGCGGCTATCAAAGCGGCGCTGCCATGAGCTCGGGCATGCGCTCGGAGCTGTCGCGTTATCGCTGCGTGCGACGATCAAGCTGCATCTTCACCCATGGTTTTCCTCCTTTCCCACGACTGAAACGTTCTCGCTGAGCTGATGTCGGATTTTTTATATGCATGCGAATAAAACGACGCCCTCCACCGCCAACGCATGCCACCAAATTTAACGCCCGAGCCAAAAAATGACACCTCATGTTTCCATCATAGGTTTGCATGTACTACGCGTTGCAGCAGCGGCAAATGGGGGCGTTTGAGCGGGACTTTACGCAGTATGCGACACAGTTTCGCTGAGGTGTCCCGCAATCCTTATGCATCTACCTTTTGGCGTATCCTCGCCCGACAACGCCATGCCGGCCCTCAGGAATGACCGCGTACCAGTTCATTTCGCGTCTGACGGCCTTGATGCGCTGAAGTCGCGTATCCTCCAACTCCTGTGGCTGAGCGCACAGGTAGTTGTACCCTCTGCCAAAGCACTGCTGAACGCGGTGCTTATCTTTTTTTTATTTCTTTCATACTGCAGATCATCTTACAGATCCAAGCAGAACAAGATAACACAGATACACGGGTAACAAGTAAAATAAAAAGAAAAACTAAAAATAAAAAGGCATGCAGGATGACTATGCGCTTACATTTTATCATGTCAGAGAATTCCACTCACTGATGGTACGCGGGAAAAAGGAAAATTTAAAAGTGCCAGTTTTTTCTGGTCACGAAACTCCGGCCAAAGTTTCATATAGGGACAGCGCGCGCCGCTAGAGGCGCGGCTGTCGGCGAGGGGGCACGAGTCGCTGCGCGAGCCCTGCTCGCAGCGGCTGTTTTCCGGCCAACCGGCTCATATTCGCTTGGTAGTTATGCTTTCTGGGGATCGCTATTTGGGCTTACGATGGCCACTACTTTACCGGTTATCACCTGATAGCTTGGCTGCAACGTCGAGACACTAAAAACCCTCTACGATCGACGACGGCCACTAGTAAACCTTGTTAGCGGCTGTTTACTGGCAAACAGTTAACGCACTTACTTTCTCTCGTTGATTTTCACAAAAAAAGCGATTTTCGTACAATGTTCCAGCCTTGGCATTCATTTTTACCGCAACTTGCCCACAACGTTATTCTGGAGATCTAGCGCAGCGATCAGTAACATGTCTGTATGTGTCTGGGTTGCGCCGGTCTCGGCCGAGTCCTCGCTTTCATCTAAGTGCAGAAGAATGCTTAAGGCTGGCGTTTACCTTGTGATAAATACTGCAATCTCAGTAATGCTGAAAACATGACGTTATGGCGTTATTTTAAGAACTGGAGTGCGCGCTAGAAGAGCGATCACATGACGAATGCACCGGTAGTTTGATGGTGCTCTCTTTTTTTTTTTTTTTTTTGCCGACACTTTCGGAGGTGGCAAAGCCAGCTGCTGAAGACTCTTGCTTCATAAGCCATTTATTTACACTTTTTCACGCTGTGACTACGGAGGCGCTGACGAGTGCAAGAAAATATTGCTCATGTGCTCGCTTCGCGCTACCAAGATAAGAGACAAGCTGTGAGCGGCGACGCAATAAGCCAGAAATGCGCAATGATAGAAATCACGGAGAAACATGTACAAAAAATAAAAAGCGCTAGGTGTTCAACGTGGTTAAACCCAGCAGACGTGCGAACGCATGTGTTTAGGCTGTTTGGCTCATGGTTTTGCTTTGCTGGGTCGTTGAACGTCTGGCGACGATATTAGACTGAAGTTAAGCTCTGATCGAGGTTAAGCTAGTCTGATGTGTTCGTTCCGAAGGTGGACGTTGATGAAGACGACGGTGTACAATGCGCGCAGCGCGAGAGTGTGTTACAGTTTAGTTTTTTCCTGTTTGGATCTGCACGAAACCCTGGCCAATCTCCCACCGTGGGTATGTGTCATCGTTTTTGAGGCAACAACAACAACAACAACACGAGGCGTGATCGGCTGCTGCGATAGCACAGTGCTCTCGTGCAGTGGCCAGCGAAGCTGATCTGTTCGCGCCGCCGGGGGTACGAAATTTCTAGTCGCAGCAATATTTATTTTATTTCTGCACCCTTAAATTCAGGGACGCCACAAGATTCGTGGTGGGTTTCATCCCATGAAGTAGTGCTTTCGCACCAAAAGCCATCAGCACATTGAAGAGCACAGCTGTCTAAAATGCAACATCGTCACAGATTCGTGCCCAAGTACGCTGGTAGGAATATCCGTGGGACGACGCCGGGCCTCAGTTTCGGTTTCTCGCGCATTGCAGCGACACTGCTTCTTTGTTGATCATAAACTCGTGATACCGAATCAGTCGGGCAAAATGCCTCTCGTAGACACGTACAGGGTCCGTCAAAAGTACCAAGGCCACAGGGTTTGCTTTTGAGCAGCATAGTCGGGCTGTTGAGAAACCCTCGAAGCTCAAAATATTTGTAGAGAACAGAAGGATCGTTCTACCATCTGAAAACCTCGATAGCTCTATTGGAATCTTAAGTGCCAGGATATACCGATTAAAAGCGGACCATGTGGCCTGGGAACTTTTGACGGACCCTGTACATGCTTGGAGTCGAAGCTAAATCCACCGCTTTCCTGTCGGGGTATCGCCCGCTTCCATATTTTACGCTGCTCGGCGTCGCTCGGCAGACAGAACAGCGAGGCCTTTTCCTGCGTACCTCCGAAGCCGGAGCGGCAACCCGTCACGCAGCAAGTATTCGGCATCACAGGCTTGCACGTCACGTGCACTGTACTTATTTTGTAAACGAAGGCAGAGTGAAAAGAGAAAATAGTTGCTGCCGCATTGCCGGAGTCCCATTCTACCCGTAGACTCGCGGCCGTAGAGACGCTCGCTCCCTCGCGACGTTGCCCCCACAGGACTCGTAGCGCCGCCTCGTGGAAGGCGCGGTCAACATATGAAGCTCTCCCATAGCGTTACGGAGAAGTTTCATGACCATAAAAGCATTGGTTCTAGCAAAGTACGGGGTAAGTGAACCGGGATGATGGTGACGTGTGATGCGTGTAGCTAAAAACGATAAATAGGGCTAAAAACGATAAATCTCCCGGGAAACTTAGGCGAAGTAAACAGCTGCTAAAGAGAGTACTGCATCCGGTTTGCACTTTATTTTTTCTGTCTTTAGTTTTTAAAGCGGCATTTGGCGGTATTCGGCAGGTTCCAAACATGGTTAGACAACTCTCGGCGGTAATACCGTAGCCGCGCATTACCGTAGCACGGTCCTTGCGCAATCAGTCGCATGCCCATAAACTCATCTCACCAGAACGAATCCGACGCCCAATCAGGCCTGCGCGCGTGTTACCGCGTCCACTTGCACCAGGAGGCAATGAGGAAGAGCGCAGCTATATGGTGGGAAGGGTCGTCAGTGAACAAACTGAAATGAAGCCAGTTCGCGGTCTCTACTAAATATTGCAGTGGATGTGATCGCGTCGGTAGTGCGACGCCGGGTCTATCAAAACGTCTCCAGAGTGGATTCACTGCAGCTAGTACTGGCATGCCCAATACCAATGCACACTGCGTTGAACAAAATTTGTCCCATAGATTTCTTGCAAACTTTTCCAGGGCCATGATAATGGAACGACTCTATTCCCCTTCTATTCCAATTCCAAACGGCGCCTCGTCACCGCTATCGAGGGGGTCTGTCAGCGACGTGGCGGACGATAACAAAGGAACGAAATCGAAAGACAGGTGTCGTTATGCTACACCGACCCTGATATTTGCAAACCGAAACGCAGAAACCCTGAAGCCTTGAGAGAGCCCTGCGTACTGTCAGCTCTTTGTTCGTGGCTTCAAGGCTTCTGTTTTCGTCTCCCTTGCGCCGATGAACGTGAGATAAATACCGACCACACATCTCAGTCTTTATCACAGCCGTTGTATTAAGACATAAATGAGCTAAATATGGCTTACAACGTCAGCAAACATTTCCTTCGGAGTGATTTAGCCGCCGCGATGGCTTAGTAGTTACGGCGCTCGATCAGGGGTAAGAAACTCCGGTTAGTTTCGGTTTCAGATACTTCAGCGCATCGTGCGACTGGAGGTGAAGTGACGCTTAGGGTGCGCTAAAAAGGATTTTGAACTCGTCTTTTTACCGCGGGAACTCGATCTACACGTTCCGAGCATTCTTAGAAACTTCGAATTATTGTCCTGTGCGGCCGATTTCCCTAATTTAAATCGGATTAAACGTCCCGGCTCCCGCCTTTCTTTTGAACTCGAACTTTTTGAACTGATCGATTATCCAACTGTCTACGTATTTAACCTTTCATCAATAGGATTTGCGTCATATACTGCTGACTACAGGAAAAATCACGAACCGGCAGCAAAAATGAGAAGGATGATTCTATATAAAAGTGCGAAATCCGGCGCGTCTCGCACCATGGATGTTCGCAAAATTAAATCTGCTGGTTAACGTTTTCGCAGAAAAATGGCACAGCTAGCAGACACGAAAAACGGTCAACACACGCCGCAGGTATAAACAATTGCTTAAACTGCATCCGCAACAGCCTTCAACCTTCTGCTTAATTCGTATAGCTCTGCTCGTGATTCATGTACACAAGGCAATACAAATGTTCATAGACGTTCTTGAACTGCAGAAGCTACAACAAAAAGAAAGATGAATTTCCCGGCGGCCAAGGCACACAGCCTCGAGTTAAGAGGTGCAATCCGCAGCTCGCACATGCAAGTGCAGACTGTAACCCACAGTTTCGGGCTAAACGCTCAAGTTGCGACGCTAATTCGGCGTTCATGTGGCATCCACATTCACAAAACTTCCGTCAGCACATGCAGACTCGCCTCTTCGTAATATCACAAGGCCGGCATTCAGCTCCACAGAACCGAAAGCTTTGATCAGGACGCCTATAGATGAGGACGCCACGCCACCACGTGCTTATCCAGCTCAGCGAACGCTGCTACACGTCATTATTGTTGCCAGTGCATACACGTGTCCAGTAAGCAGGACAGATTTAGCGCGTATACAATGACCCGAATTTGCATTCGCAGGGGATCGGGAAGGGGAGCGGGGGTGTTACACAGGGTGCAGTCCTTTTGTTTATATGCAAAGTCGAACAGATTTCGGGACGAGGGGTATAGTTTCAGCCTTTTCCTCGCTGCAGAGGCACACTCGCTTTCATGGCCGTCAGCTGTCGAAAAATGTGAGGCACGGTAAACAGTTTTATAGCAGCATGCGTCAGAAAGCAATAGGAGGCACTCAAGAAAGATGGCGAGCAACAGTATGAAGTCAACATGCATTTGTTTCCGCCGCATGCGGAAATTCGCGCTCTCCCTGTGTACTGTGCCGCCACTAAGCGCAAGATCCAAAAGCTTGAGGTGGCCTAATGCAAATGCATCCATTATTTCTACCTTTTGTGCACATAAAAAAAATTCAGCGCTTCAAGCCAGCGCACACGTGTATGATCACTGAAGACCTGGCGCATCGTTAAGAAGACTAAGTGCACAAGGGTAAGTCACGCGGCAGCCTTGCTCCAAGATAACGGACGCTGCAGCGCTGCAGTTGCACTCGCGCATTTCGGCTGCCAGCGGATGCGCTGGCGTCCGCAGAGCGCGCGTGTTGTGCAACGCGGTAGCTCTCCGGAGCACTGGACCGTGCATACACGCTGAGTGACGCCGGCGTCTAAACCGGCCTAATAAGTTCCTTTCAGCCTTTACAAGTGCGGTCACATGTCGCCAGCTTTCAGCACGGGGCCCTCCCCACACAAAAGGACGATGAAGCAACTGCCGTCGTAACCTTCGCGGAACTCGACGTCTACTTAAACTGGTGATCTTGAAAAGCGTTTGCACAAAAGCAGCTCTTCTCGGGGAAGGCAGGGGAGGGGGGTGGAAGAAAGAACGAAAAAAGAAACGAACGGAAATGAAAGCAGCAGTATATGGAATCACTGTCAGAAAAAAAGAAAGCAAAGAAAGTTTTCTTATTTTTCCTGTCCACGAGAGAAGCCTCGGTTAACCGGTTCGCCTGAACGGCAAAGCGCTCCTTTCGATTTCCAGCTGGCGCCGGCGATTTCTAGAATTAAAACAAAACAGTGCAAAGAGAAATTCCAGGCATTCCCTCTCAGCGGAAAGTGCATCAATGCGCTGCCTGTTCGTCAGGCACGCGCCGTCACTTGTGCGTAGCTGGCAAGAGCTGGACAGCTGAAGCGGAATGCCTACAACCGCCGACGATGTAATCGAATACACGCAGCGCTATAGAAGACGGCGACAAGAGCTTGGAAAATATCGACGTGACTAGTTTTTCCAGCTTCTACCTGCATAGCTGGGTGAAAATTTCTAAACACGCAAGCAATTCCGCAAAATGACAGCCTAGAACGGTAGTTTGCACCTTGCGTCCTGTCTCGAATGAAAGGTACCGCTCCGACTACTCAGCCGCTTGCCGGATTGCCAGGCGTGAAGATTCTGGCAGCAAGGGCTGTTGCACTCTTTAAATTCAAATTCTTTATTTCTGCCTTGTAAAGATACAGCAGGCACTGAAAAATCCAATGTATGCAAAACACTGATTGCAGTCAAACTGACATGCCTGTCTTCTCGCTACTTGTGTTGTTGCGACGCTGGCGTTCTGAAGAAACATTCCGCAAAATGCATCAACCTTTACTCAGACCAGCTTAAAAGATCTTGTCGTCGAGAGTAGATGTAAGCATGAAATTTCAGGAAGGGCGTTGTGCTTTCTAGGTCAGCACATAGATGGTAGCAGCGGCATTCAGGTATTCGTCACGCCTTTTGGCTGCTGAACATACCCTCGCCTCATAGGCCGCTTCTTCGAGCTGGGCAGCACGCATTGTCCCCCTGGCTACTGTCGCAGCTTCAGGTGCCTCCAAAAGCAGCTGTACAGCGCCTCTCTGTTTTCGCTGTTTGACGCGCCATAGCGCTCGCCCACTCTTCAAAGGACTATAGTAAACGTGAAGTGTGTTTGCGCCGCCGACGGTTCGAATCCCGCTCGGACTATGTTACGGTTTGGTGCTTTTCGGTGGGTATATATATGATTCGGAAGGAAAATTTCGCAATGTTTCAAATACATTCGGCTTCATACTCGTTCTCATGTCCAGCCTCGTGTTTGGCTTCAGGTTCACCGGGGTGTCCGGACGATGTTCGCCTTATTTTGCCGACATTCGGAGCTAAAAATATGTAATGCTTAACAGTGGGAAGGTGTGACGCTTGCCAGCGCATGCTAATGTCATGCCCAACTGTGCGCTGCGCTGCCACTGATTGTTGTTCTTTTTTTCATCGTTTTCTGGTTCTTTTAATCGACGCCTACCACACTATGTGCTATAGGCTGCTTTTGCAAAAGCAGAGGCTGCTTTTGTCCCATAATCGATTAGACCTGCCAGAATGTTTACTCGAGGCTAGACCCGTCGTGTTATTCTTTTTTTTTTTAGCTGATCTTGTCGCTTGTTTTGCATGCTGTTTCATTTCGAGGTGAAGTCACGAATAGTATACAAGCTACAAAAGATGCGCTTCAAGTAAAACGAGTGGACAATAAGGCAAAGAGGTAATTTGTGTGCGGAATGTTTCGATTAAGAGATCTAGCTAATTCATATTGACTCCAGTTTACATTCCCCCAAAATTTATAACAGATAATTACAGGTCGGAATTAATTCGTTAAAACAAACAAAAAATCATGTACGAATACAAATTGTTATAAACGAACAAATATTTGCAGTCAAATGTGGAGGCAAGGGTGCATTCGGAGATGAGAGGCGAGGTTACACAGACATCACAACGGCTGCTGAATGACCGGTATGTGAAAAAAAAAAAAGGGGGGGGGGGGGGGGGAGAGAAATCGCTTCACAAACCGCTCATTCATGCGGAAATGAGAGAGACAAAATGAGCATCTACTACGCTGTCTGGGTATGAAAAAAGAAAGGAAATCGCGCCAAATTTTCCTTTGAGGTTTATCCGCGCAGCAATTTTTAACAAATTTGTAAATATTATGCACAAGCAATGAAGGTGTAATGATTCCCGCACAAAAAGCACCAAACCCTGTACAACTTGCTGACGCGCGACACCCAAGCCAGCTTCTGCGGCTGTAGCATGATTAACGTGCACACGTCGTCTAGTAGTAAACAGCATTCTCAAGCACAACTCTTGACAAATTAAGTCGCGAGGCGACCCTTTGCAGCCCGGGACGCCAGATAAGCGGTTTATATAGCCCGTCGCAAAGCTGCCGATCCTAACACGGCGAGACGGCATTCTTACAGATACACGCGCGAAAAGAGCAGCCTTCTTGCTCCCTCGGCGGCATGCAGGGAGCACACAGCTGCGGGCAGTGCTTGCCGTGGTCTCCAAGTTTCATAGCACACAGCTGCTTATACTAAAACAGCTGTGCCGTACAAGGAGGACGAAATGCGTTGCTCTCGGCAGAAAGACTCTGTTGTGGCGGCAGCTGAGGGAGAATGGAACGCCGCTAGAAAGAAGGCTGACGCAAACCTGCTCGTATTGGCCTTGTGTTCGTAACGGCAGATCGAGAGCATCTGGCAGACAATCAGCTTGAGGCACTGCGGGTGCTTTTCAACGTGCACCATCGCAGGCGGCAACGAACGGACGTGCCACCTGTCACTATGGCCCAGAAGGCCGTCAAAGAGGGAATCCAGACGCTATTTAGCCGACATATCTGCAATGCCCCGAGGCATTTCTTCCGCCTTGTAATCTGTGAAGACATACTTCGATGGCGGCCTCTTCTGAACGATATTGCTTCTCGTGGGTGTTCATTACATACGTTAGATTGGGCAGTAAAAGAAAAAAAAATTGGCTGGTGGTTTAGCATTGCTAAGCACAAAATATTGTGCGAAAGCATACAGTTTCCTGTAGGAGGACACCACCGCCACGTACCTGAAAGCGCGAGTGAGGTGTCTACTAGTGCACTGCACGGGCTCGGGCCGGGCCGGGCCTGGACATGATCTGTTTTGCCGGGCCTCGGCCGGGCCCGGGCCTGAAGTTCCGGGCCCGGGCCGGGCTCGGGCTTAAAGCTGCGGACCCGAGTCGGGATTGGGTCTGTACAAAAACGGCTGGTGTCCGACTATTCATTGACTATTGTAGAGTGAAGTACACAACTGCGGCATTGGAGCAGTGACACGGATGAGCTAGGAGTTATTGTACGCGCTGAGAAAAAAAAAAAAAAACTAAGCTTTATTCATTGACTTATTTATTTCCCTATTTCCAAGCCGCGGTGGCTTGGTGGTCAAGTCTCTTGATTACTGAGCCGGGGAACCAGGGTTTGCCCCTGACCTCGGCGGCCGCATTTCTATTTAGGCGGCAAGCATGACAGCCATGTACTTTGTAGTATCATTGCTCGTTGAAGAAACCAAGGTGGTCGAAATGATCCGGAGCCCTCTGCTTCGGTGGCTCTCACAGCCTGACTCCCCTTGGGCCCTTAAGCCCCCAAAACAGCTCTTATTTTATAGCTATATTTTTCTCATGTGAGAATATTCACAAACTAAAGCGCGTTTGGTTCTCTTCTTGACCAGCTGACCGGAACGTCTCGTAAATGAAATAGCCACAAAAGCTCGCGAGAGTTTTTAAATCTCATCTCAGAACCACATCTATCCTTCCTTGCTTCTTCAGCCTGGCTGTCGTGACAAGTGTTCTGCCCTGTAAGTTATCACGTGGTTCGCGCGTTATTTTCTGCTCCTCCAGTAAGAGTAAAATTCAACCGGTCTTAAATGGCCATTGATCGTTCGTCATCCCAAAACATACCTATCCACTATTGGAAATTCATTAGGGAAGAACATATTAGTTTAGGACGCTTATAGTCTTCAAACACACACCGTGAAATACTCAAGCCTTTTAGCTTTTCGTTTCTGCTGAAAGGCGACCAGTTCGGCTATGAGTTCAACCTGTGAGATCGCGTACAATAAAAAAAAATGTCATAATATAACTGATTAAAATCATGGGGGAGTGCGAAGTAGCCTATTTTTTATTTTATTTAAACATACTGCAGGCCCTTTTCGGGCCCATGCAGGAGTGTTTACAATGCATTTTTACAGAGCCCTTTTCATTTGGCTCTCGGAACTTCCGAATTTATCTTTGCGCACCTACACGAGATCACTGTCCAAATGACGGGCCTGGCGAGCGTTACTCTTAATCACTTCCTTATGGGTTAAAAATAAGCAACTTTACGCAAGCCAAACTGCGGTTTCAGAACTTTTTTTCGGCCAGTTCCTTATCGATCTAGTAGTAGTCTACTTGCTCAGAGCGAGCAGTACACCTCAAGCGTTACTGTGAAACGGGCCGGACCGCGGGCCCGGGCTGGGCTTCACTCCGGGATTCACGGGCCGGGCCGGGCTCGCTAGAGCGATAATTTAGCGGGCCTGGGCCGGGCCCGGGCTTGAAGACGCGGGCATGGGCCGGGCTCGGGCTTCAGGTCTCGGGCACGGGCCGGGCTTGGGCCTCAGATTGAGGCCCGTGCAATGCTCTAGTGTCCACTGACCCAGGTAGCCAGTTATGTGCGTCTTCAACTTTTTCATCGTCAGTGCCAATTTACCCAATCTACGCCGGCGGCCTATGCTCCAGTGCCACGATCCTACAGCAATGTTGTCAACGCCAACGCGTGTTGCTCCAGTGCCGTGTTTCTGCCACAACGTTGTCCATGCCAACGCATGCAGCGCACAACTCTCTGTCGCTACCGCCACATAGCTCAAACCACGAATACTAGTTTGATAGTAGCATTAGTTGATTACGAAAGCGATACAGTGTGCTGCAGTTTAACACGAGGTGTGATCGGCAGCGGTGATAGCTGTAGTGCTCTCGTGCAGTGATCATGCAGAGAAGCTTATCTGCTCGGGCCGACGCCGGTTCGAATCCCAGTCGCAGTCATATTTATTTATTTATGGCTTGTCCAAGGTCACCCTTAAGGTAAATCATCGCACAAACCGGTGAGCCGGTTGACTTCGTGAAGTAGTGCTTTCGCACCAAAAGAGTGCCCAGCCCGCATCGCCAATTGGTACAACGGGCTGGTGTTCATTACAAAGAGTACAATAGTCCAGAAAAAGAAATTAAAATAAAATTTCCCAGCCCGCACGGCTGTTCATTGCAGCAGGCAAATTCCCGCAACAAACGAGGATGTCACCCCTATTCGCATGGAAGAGGCTGTACACAAAAATATTTGTTTTCGGGGTACACCGAGCAATTTCTGAATGCCGCTGCGGTTAAGAGAAGAATGTGTCTCACGTGTTCCTATCGCGCTGCACAACACTACAGATAGAACGACAACCAAACTATAAAGTCAAAACACTCGGACAGTGGCCGACGAGCGGAAGACAGTAATATATTTTAGACTTCGTACAGGAGCCTTGGCTGCGGCCCTTCCTGCAGCGTGCGTGCACATGTTCCGAGCTCTTTGGGCTGTGTACTAAACTCTAGAGATAGAGGACTGTGCCTGTAAAAATAGCACGCGTAGTAAACTTTTACGGCCCAGAATGATGACTTGAGATTGTGGATGGCGCCGATTTTGCATCGCTGCGATGACTGTTGCTAGTCGGTTCTTGACAGCGAGCGCCGCATGCGCTGGCCTCGGAAAATCAAAATAATAGTGCCAGCCGCACCGCCTAGTGGCACAACGGGGTTAGCGAACGTCACAGTGGGAACGTTCATAATTGTTCAACCTCAGCCTCTCTATACAGCCCGCCACTTGAACCAGAATGGAAGACAAAACGCGGCCTTACGTAATAATAAAACCAAAACGGAGGCAATAAACAACATTCTATAAAAACTACTGAACAACGGAGATGTACTCCGGGCAAACTAGAGGTGAATTGCGATGTTCATCCTGTACGTATACATCGGAATGCACATACTTCGGAATGGAAGTATCCTGCAGCCGAGATATGGGGCAGAGGCCGCAGCAGCAAGAGGGAGATTCAGAATAAGGGGACCTTGTCGATTATGGGTATAAGGAAACAGTGCGGCGTCATTGCGCATGCGCAGAACAATAACGCCCCTCGCACTGGGGCCTCGCTATTCCCGTATCCCTTTAATCGACAGGGTCCCCCTATTCTAAACGTGCCTAATGCCAATGCTGCACTCAGCACGGAAACAAAAACTACCGCTACCCTCAACTTGTCCTGAATTCTCGAAATAGCTCACACGTGCGGTGTGCCATCAGCGCATTCCGCGGCCAGCGCTTAAAAAGCTGCCAGCTCAGTTTTACGGACCCACGATATAGCCTTTTTCAAGCAGTGTTTTTTATACATATATTGTGGGAGCAGGCTCGCCCAGCGAACAGATCATGTATTCCTCTACATGTATTCCTGCATGGCTGAGGTCACCGCCACGTCACAATACACATACCTAAAACAAAACAAAGAAGTCGGTTGCCGCGTGCTCGCACACGTTGGCGGTGAGAACGGTACAACTTCGACTCGTTGCGTCCTCTTCAACATGGGCATTAGGGCGCCGGAAGGCTTTCGTGCGGCTGTCGGGAGGCGCGCATTTTTCGTATTAACCTTTAAAGCCTCACAAAAAATTCTGCTCGGACACTCGCTGTTTTGCACTGGCAGTTAATGACTCAAGGAAACAAAAGCTTCAGTTGTAGAAGAGGGCAGGACCAGCGGCAGGAACTGCCAGGAGTAAGGCAGGGACCTCAGACGTCGTAGCGCGAAGAAGCAGTGAAAGAAATGCGATCCGTCCCATGTATGCTTTTTTGGCGTGCTATTTCTTGCAGTAATGTCATTCGTGAAATATAGACCTGCAGATGCTGAGGAAGTAATCCACTCTTGCAAACCATACGACATTCGTGCATAGGCACGTGTTTCGACGCTTTCAGAGCAAGTCTACGAAAAACGAAGGGTGGAGGGGGATACGCAACGTTTCAGCGTTAGGACCAGACGACTTCAGTGTAGTACTTATACAGAGGAGGTCACTAAACGACTGTTTCCTTTCGATTTGCTTCACACAAGCAAGAACCGGTGACCTGGAACCCTGCCCGCTGATGTGGGCAGGGCACCAGGTCATAGGTAAATGCGGGTGCCGGAGAGGGGCACGGTGAGAAACGTAACGTCGTCTCTCAGTAAATGAGTACGTAGCTGGGCCGAGATGTCACCTCCAGTCATCGTACAGAGGGCGCGGCGATAAAAGGCAGCATGAGTGCGACATGTCACGGTCCCAAAGACAGCCATTTTACCCTCTGCGTACAAATCTTTACTCCGGGTCCTCTTTAACAGTGCACACGCATGCGTTGAACCTGCAGCATATGTCCTGGCAAACACGCATACATTAGGGATACATCAGCTGCGCGTACATTATACCTGAAGACCGGTTACTGGCAGCAAATAACCGGGAAGCGAAGCAATATCGACGCAGACGAACTCTCATGCCAGCTCTTTCCTTTAGTGTTCCTTAGAACTTACTAGGAACTTCAAGAGCGTCACTTTATCCGCACCGCAGTAATGCAGTTCTCCGCGCCATTGCTCCACAAATGCCAAATTCCAAACAAACAGGCACCGTTAGAGCCAAAGTACACTAGTGTGAAAAAAAAAAAAAAATCCGAGACACTTTTTTCGTATCCTGCAAATGAGGCGGATATGCGATAGCCTAACTGTCTCCCGTTGTTACTTGGCAGACTCCGAGCAGGTAACGTGCGGTAGCTAGCTAAGTCAACTGGCGTAACCAAGCGCCCTCGCCGCCGCCGCGTCATAAGCCCTGGAAGCTTAGCATACGAACGCGCGGAGCCAGCACGGCCGCCGCGTGCTGTGTAGCTTGGCATATCCAGGTACTTTTCCGGACGCGACCAACCGACAGAACCAGGAAGCCAACCCAAGCTTCTAGTAGGAGTCGGGACGCGTTACCTCACGACTACCGCTGCAGGGACACGGCGTCCGGCTGCTGAGCACGAGGTCGCCGAATCGCCCGCGGCGGGCGCATTTCTACGGAGGCCGAGTGCAGAAAGGCGCCCGTGTGCTGCGCGATGTCAGCGCACATAAAAGAACTCCGGGTGGTCGAAATTGATCCTCAGCCGTGCACTAGCCAGAGTCCTTCTCTCACGGCATGGTTCCAGTGTCCACCAAAAGTGCAATTAGGGCACATTTCATTTCCTCGTAAAACATTTGCATTTCACATTTCTAGAAGTGAGGCACTGTACCAGGCGAGAGAGGCCGAGCCAGCCAGCGAAACCACCGCTCCCCGAGTCACGTGAAGGCGATGACAGTTACTCCTTTCTCATTGAACCTCCTTGCCCCCGAGGCTACTGCTTGCGGGCGCCCCAAATGGGGTAGTCAGAGCTGATCGGCAGACGTCGAAAACATGAAGCTTTGTCACTCTTTTGCACCGCGACTATACTCAGAGTTGAGAGTAAAACTAACTCCACTCAGTGGCTAAACATTCGCGCAATCTTCTTGCAATCGGCTGTACAACGCGGCAGTGAGCTGCGCATGCGCTGAACGCTGTTCCGAAGAAAGATAAAAGCCACCTCCAGATGCGTGCGATACACCACGTGGGCACACTGTGTCAATCGCTGACGTGGAAGAGAGGGAAAAATTGAAAATAAATGTAAATGAAAGCGGGGAGGCCGCCTGCAACATGAGCAAGAGCACTGGACTTTCTAAAAAGCTATCCCGTGCTGCCGGGACAGGGTGAGAGGGCGCAGCAACCCCAACTGCTCCATGCTAGAGACACGTCGCGAGTTTTTTGACCGAAGTGTAACCTGAGAAGCTATCGCTTTATACAAAAAAAAAAAAAAAGCCCCAAATGAATACCAAAGACGGAACAGACCAACGAAAGCAGCAGCTAACGCTCCCTAGGTACACGATCGTCAAAGCGCATTGTAGTATACAACTGCGCGACACCACCCACCCTACCACCACTATCAAATCTGTCCTGATTATCCACGGGACAACACACCCGAATTTATCTGCCCGCCAAATAATTACATGAAGTGAAAATCTACATGCGCTTCCAGCTCCCCCTGCCGATGATTATTATCCTTACGAGCAGAGTGCAAGTCTTCACTATATAATAAGGGAGTAATTACTCATTGACATCCACCCGAGCGCAGCCATACGGCTACAAAGGGACGCTATACAGCGTTCTCAGAAACTTCGTTAAAGAAAAATTCGTCCTGGTCCGGCATGAAGTCCTGGTCCCGGACCAGGACGAATTTTTCTTTAACTACGAAGTTTCTGAGAAAGCTGTATAGCTTTCCTTTGTAGCCGTATGGCTGCACTCGGGTGGATGTCAATGAGTAATTACTCCCTTATTACAAATCTACTCCACCTTGGGGGATTCCCCTAAATATTTGACCAAGTCTTCACTATAGTATGCGCGCGCAGAACCTGAGGACTAAAGATGCCACCCTCTCCAGCTCATCCGCATAGCACCCCAGATACCAAGGTACAATGATCTAGCAAGCCAAAACAAGCACACTGCTCGCAGCACGCTTAAAACACTACACAGCCTACTTATAGGGGTTACAGACTATGAACAATTAGCCGTCCTTTCGGAACTCTCTCCCGAACTGACAAAGCCTCAGTATGTCTCATCAGTTACAAAGCGTTACGACTCGCCAATTTTTCCAAGAAGGCAGCAGATGCATCATTCCGCGTCATGTCACTCTGTAGTGAGAAATAAGCAGGCGGAAAGGACGCGTCAGTCTTCCTGCGCTCCCCTTTCATAAATGGGCTCGCAGCGGGCGTGTGCCTCATTACAGCGGCTGAGCGCGCAAGGCAATCGGCGCCTGAGCCTCGGGGAATGTGCACAGAGCCAGCACGTGACAAGGCCTGTTCACGCGCACGCACTGCCTGCCCCTACCCACCCGCGCGTGCAACGGTGTTATCGGCGGCCAACGACATATCCCGGAATCTCTCGCGGCACAGACGCTTGATCTCGGTCAGCGGCATTCCGCCCGCGCCACCGCCAAGGCGACCCCGTCGCGCTAAACGACACTAGATAAGGAGGTCCGCGACACAACAGGCGCGTGGCAGGAGCACGCGTGGGCCAACAGGTGCCCCAGCGTCTTAACGACGCGCGGCGCCACGCCAGGAGCGCGTCCGAGGGTCACGCTTCGCGTAGCGGTAGTGCCGCTGCAAAGGCTGGCAGCGCGCAGCCCCGTCGCCGAGACGCGCGACATACGGCAGTCGATAGGACCGGACACACGGTCCACTGAGATACGTTTGCAACACGACGCGTCAATCCTTACAATAACATTCATCTACAGCCCCGTATCATTCATGGACATAACTGCAGCGCAAAAAAAAAAAAAAAAAAAGGCAACCACGGGAACAAAGCACTCGCTTGTTTTTTAATCAAGTTAGTATTAATCTACCGGGGGTCCCGTGACAGTCGCTTGACTTTGGGACCCTCGCCTGTATACTGAATTTATGTAACCGATTTGTACACAATAAATTCTTATCTTATCTTAAAAAAAGACACGGGCAAACGCTTCAAAGCAGCTGCTTTGCAGCGTTTGCCCGTGTCTTGAGTGCTTTCTTTCCTATGTGGCTGTTTTTTTTTTTTTTTTGCGCTGCAGTGAGTGAGTGAGTGAGCGAGCGAGTGAGTGAGGCAAGGTCGAGCGTTTGTTCTTTCCTCTCTTCGCCTCTGACAGGATTGTCGCAACAATTTACGCGCTGAATGCCCTTCATGCCGAAAAGTTTACATGGACCGAAATATCGACCGCGTAAAGCTATAGCCGGATACAAGTCAAGAAAAATGCGGCCCTTCCCCGTCATAAGACCCCCTTCCAGCCAATGGCGTCGGCCGACTCTCAAGAACCTGTCAGCTTGAGTAGCATGACAATGCAGGGAGGGGACTATCTATCCCCTTCAGTCTGCCACTCTTGCCACACTAGCAGGCTCATCAGAATAGACCGACGCCGTTGAAGGGGTCCCTTTGACGGAGGAAAGCTGCTTTTTCCTTTACTTGTACCTGACTCTATCCTGTTCGAATGAACCAATACTCTTCACTTCAAAACATTCCACCAGCCGGGGACAGAAAAATAACAACGCAAGAAAGAAGGCGAATGTACACTCCCAAGCTTCGGTTACGCTGATAGCTGAAATAAAGGAAAGCACAGGCGTAGACGGTGAGATACGGAAACAGTGAAAGGTGGGAACTGGGTCATAAAAACGCTTGTGCTGCAAGGGCTCCAAGCTGTGCTAGGAGACGAGTGCCGTGAGAAAAATTCAGGAGTTCTCTGTCGTGGAGACGCTGAGGAGAGAAACAATAAGACCAGCTCGGATAACGGCATTTTTAATTCCTGCTGCGTCGCATTTGCTCCCTACGCACGCATGTAACCGTGTGGCAGCCAACTGACGTCGAGTGCACAGGAATCTTGAGGCCAAAGAACGCTCGAGGTGGAGGCGACCATCAAAGGCGCCTGTAGCCGAAAGGAAACAGCACGCACCTCTGGCACACCGCAACAGACATAACAGATAGAAAGGCCTGGTCAGGAATCCGCTCGGAATGCGCGTACGACTGAACAGCCACCCCTGTCGTCCGAGCGCAGCTAAACATCCTAAGCAGTCAAAATATTCAGTGAACTGAAATACGCACGGCCGGAAGCTATCAGTCGTTAAAAAATTCAGGGGGGCACTGTGCTGACCTAAAGGGCGGTAAGGAGAATGACTAGAAAAGCGTGACACCTCTGCTGACGACCTTCTGCTGAAAACCTTCTGTCGACGATTGTTGACAACGATGAAGCATTACAGGCTTTCGCCTTACTATTTACACTGTTCAGTGACCAGTGACATACCGTATTAGTAGGAATTTAAGCGCATTCTTTTTTTTTTTCTTCCAAACGATACAAACTTGGGAAGAGTGCCCAGAGTACAGGAACGAGCTTCAGTTCACTGGTAATATATTTTTGTTTTCGCCAAATAAGGAGACGGGGTGCTTAACTTCGCGTTAGTGCTGTAGTCACAATGCTTTTCCACGCTGAGGACAAAGCTTTCACGACGGTTATGACGGTAGGTTCACTGGCTACTATAAATACCCCGGATAAAAACAAAGCATGCGCTGGCATGGGAACGCGTACACATCTGTTACATTGGAGCTAGTTGCACGGTGCTCCCGGAACTTATTCCTTAACGGAAAGACTACACGATTTGTTTATTTATTTATTTATTTATTTCTCGTCGTCACATCGCCTTTCATATCTGCGCTGCTAATGCACAGAAGTACGCTATGCAACATTCATTCTACTTAGCGCGTCGGCGGTGCGACGCTGCTGCTTCCCAGCTGTCTGTGTGGATCTGTCCTAAGGAATGCTGACGAGGAGGCAAAATCACAGCGCGGGTCCGCAGAAGCGGAATGAACGGCACGGAGCGACCAAAGGACGTTTCGCTTCAGTCCAGCGGCGGAACTCCAGAAACGATGTCAGCAAGGCTGTAGGCACCATTGTTTCTCGAAGACAAAGCACAAGGCGCCGAAACAACAACTCTCTCTCCGTGGAGTGCTGATGTGCTAGCGGATATGCGCCAATCTGCATCTGCTCACCCGACAGCCGCGAACCGAACGAGGACTCCCCTCTGTGGGCGAAAGATGCATTTCTCGTCATCCAACGGGAATGTAACCGGAGCTCGGGAAACGGATCGCGCTGCAAAGAGGGTGTCTTTTACAGAGACCTTTTATCTATAGGATCACGGCGACTCAAGTGCCGTGGCTGTTTCGCATCTCCTAGTTCGCGCTACCTAGAACAAAGTGCGATACTTTCGAAGCGTCATATATCGTTGTTAAAGGAATGCCATCGTTGTTCGGAGCATAGCTGTACTGCATATGTCTCGAGGAATAATGGCGCCTCATTGTTTGCATCACCTCATCGTTTACACCAGAATATAGCTTCTCCGCTCCAATGACTTGGTTACAGTGAGGCTGTAATATATCTAGCGGACGCCATGGGATGCCAAGGAAAACAGCTTCGGCGTCGCGCTTGAGGCATCGTGGCGTCCGGAAGCCGTAATTCGGGTCAACGATGCGGAGAGACTCCCTGCTTTCCTTGCCTAAGTACAGGGCTGCCCGTTAGTGGATTTGGCAAGACGATGCGATGCGGGAGTGCGCGCACGCCTTCTGGGTGACAAGTGCAGCGTCCGTGCAGGGGCGCCAAGAGCTCCGGGGGACAAAGAAGTGAGACGGCGGCAATCGGGCACCGCCGCAGCGCCTCCACCGGCAGTCAAGCACTCGTGACATCCGGCGAAGCGCTGTCGCTCAAAGGCCGGGGGCGGATGAAAATACTCTCCCGGCGGCGTCATGCGGCCGCTCGCAGCTAGCTCACCCGGGATGGGGTAAACAAGCGGTGGCGACCGAAGCTCGCGGAAATGCGCCGACGCGGTGGGACCAGGTGGTCGCCCCGTCCCACGGTTTAACCCGCGGTATGCACGCGCGCACACGGCGTAGGAAAAAGAAAAAGAGAACGCCGTCGATTGTCGCCGCTGCGGCGCGGTTCCTTTCGCCACCACGAGTCGCGCAAGAAAACAGCCAGGGCGCCGCACGCGCCGCTACAAAGAAGCCAGCTCGCGATTCCCACGCGCACGCGGCGGACGCCGATTGTTGTCGACTCCAGCGGTCGTGCGCACTGAGCGTCCCAGCGACGCAGTACTCCGAAGTGGTGACGTAGAGACACGTGCGTGTAGTCGCGGACGCACGCGAAATGCGCAGCAGTGCTAACCAACCGGGAGATGGTGGGCAAACGAAATGAACAGGTTCAGCCGCGATACAATTTGCAATGCTACCTGGACTGACGAGCAATCAGCAACGCTGCGGGCACGCTGGACTACGTTACACGGCATTTCTTTCAATTTTGCTGTCGACCGTAACTCATCCCTCCGCCTGTGTCCTTATGTTCCGTAGTACAGCGCCGTTACCTTTCACAAGGGCGTCCGCAGAACTTTTTCCAGGGGGGTGCACCCGATGTCTGGGGATGAGGGAGGCGGTAAGTTTGTAGTTGTTTTCTGGTAGGGCATAAATAATATCCGTAATTCCAAGGGGGGGCAACCGCCCCCCCTTGCCCCCCCTTCCGGACGCCCATGACCTTTCAGCCACTACATGTAGCCAGTTCCATTCCAAAACACCAGTTTCGACTTTACCAACACCGCTGCCGCAAGGGGTAAAAAATAATAAACAAATGTGTGGCTAAGCGCAAGAACGCAACAAGGTGATTGCCATGGCTCCCTCTAAACCGGTATTCGTAGCGTTCGTATACAGACGGAAGGAGGAAAGCATGAAGCAAGCTCGGTCATTCAACACAAAACAAGAACTCCGCGCTGGTATGCAGGGTTCCGCGGTGCACTGACGTTATCCCTGCCTGCCGCAGCTGCGAAGAGCCATATTCAAAGCATGCGCGTCAATACAAAGGTGCGCCGCAGGTGGCGTTTGCGGCAGTGAAAGTCAGCTGGTCAAGGCCGTAAAAGGAAGCCCGCTACACAAGCGCCGTGCAGACGCGCACACTGAGTGCAAGCGCTTTTTGCATGAGGTAAGCACGCCACTGTTACATGAGATGAGATGAGATAGGAGTCCGTGAGAAGATGGTTTACTTTCCACAAGCAACTAGCACAGGCAGCTCGCCAAGATCACGCTTCGGTACATATCGGCATTCTGAATCGCTGGTGCATATACCCGGCAAATTATTAAGAAGCTAGATTACAGTTCAAATGTTTACACCTGCGAAGTATCAGAGAGAGAGACAGAAAGAGGGAAGGAAAAAGGGAAGAGTGGTCCATCATAAACTGAGACTATTTTTTCCCCACTCGTGTCTAGAGTAAAAGGTGCAGCCGGGCACTGGTCCGACTCGCCCCGAATAAGCAGAAGCCGCGCCGGCAGAGGTGAACGACCAAAGCTCGCACAAAGAGGGACCGCACCCGTCGCCAGCAAAGGACCATAAAGAGCGTCCTAGCCACCACAAAAGAGCATCGATCCTCCAACGCAACACCTGTGGTCGTCGGAGGCTAACTCGCGCCTCTGAGCTCATCGCCGAACGAGCCACACTCCACTCGGCCTATCACCTGCCGGGCGGCTCCTTTGCTTCCGAGAGCAGCACGCCGCTGACCACACAGACGACTATCAGGGGCCACCGCTCTCGGCGGCCATCCGGTGGCCGCCGCGCCCACACGACTGCCACTTGAGTGGGCCCGGCGACGCGGAGAAGAGGCTGAGAAGCCTACTCGAGCAGCCTGCCGCACAATGCGCGTCGCCCAGATAAGGCGTCGCCGTGTGGCGACCTGTCACGAACATATCCCCGATACCACGCGCGGGAGTAGCATCCGTGAGAGATCCTTCTGGCCCTTGTTCGCTGAATCGAACGAATTCCTCATTCATTTCCAGGCCGCACGCAACGGGCACAGAGAACTGCGACTCGGCTGCGTGCCACGTCCGCGGACAATTTCCTTTGTCCTTAGGTTTTGCGCTATTACGGACGACCACCCACTTTGAATGACCCGCCAATAACTTCGCCCTCGCTTCTCGTTTCTGAAAGCAAAGCACGAAAAGCGCAGTCGTTACAACAGAAAGCACCATCAACTTGAGGACTGGTTTCTCCACAACGACGATTTAAATTTGCCTCTGAAAGCGCGCCGCATGGAGCTGGCAGAACAGGTGTAGAACACCCTTACCATAACTGGACGAGACCGCTCACTACATGCGGAGGTCTCTTAAGGCTACCGGCGCAATCAGGGAGTTTTAGAACAGGTGGACCCTATCGGTTAGGGAATATGGGAATAGCGCGGTGGCAGTGAGCAGGGCAATGAACCGAGGGGCGTCACTGTTCTGCGCATGTGCACCGGCGCCCCGCTATTCCCCTATCCCCCTAGTCGATAGGGCCCCTAGATTCTAAAACTCCCTATTAGCGGATATTACGAGAGTTTAGTTTCGGCTGCAAAAAGAAAAGGGGCGGGAGGAGCAAAGAGTGCCTTATTCAGAAATGAATCTTCCCTCAATCCAAGCGCTGCGTGAATAGGCGGGGCGTTCACTGGCCAGTCACGATAGCCCGTGGGAAGAGCGCGGCCAATCACAAACAACGCTCACTTGCCATAGTTTCGTGCGCCTCGTCCCTGGTGCTCTTTCACCGGGAACACCCCGGAGAGCGAATGACGGCAGCGCGCGGCAAATGACACGAACAGGGCAATCCCGCTCAAGTGGTTCACCGGCGCGTCAACTGCGCGGAAGATCAATGCGGCGCAGCGTCCAACCCGTGGGCACGCCGCTCCTCGATAAGCGGCTCCCGCCGCGTGGCCGCCAATTTGAACATCAGCCAGTGGGGCTGCTGCCAAATAGCAGCATTCTCTGTTTATTGCAATTAGGCATCCGCGGTGTGCTTACACGTCAACGAATAAAAAAAATAGCGAAGGAAAAAAGAACGGGACATCGATTGTGTTCGCTTTACTTCAAACAACGGTCTCGTTTTGTCTTGTTGGTTCACGACTGAAGAGACTTGGCGGCAGCTCTTTATTTAGTTCGTAACGCATGCATGCGACGCTCACTCCGGGATTCCATTCGCAAGCTTAGTGAACGCAAATGGACCACGACGCGATGTGACCTTGACCGCCGGTGGCCGCCTGTATGTTTCATCTCTCGTTTGCCTTTGAGAATTTGTCTGCGCGGCAGCTGAGTCGGATATACGTACAGTTGAAATAAGAGCATTCGCTCAGTCCGCGCGGCAGGCGCAGGGCGGAACTAATTGGAGACCGGTGCGAGAGTACCTTGTCCTGCTCGCAGTGGATGTAGTTGAACTGATCATGATGATGATGATGCTGACGACGACAGCGAAGGTGACGTAGTTCTCTGCGGTGGGTACACGGTATATAAAGGTGGGGTCATGTACTGAGACGCGGGTCACACTCTCTGCCTCCTCCGTACATGTTTGTCCTCTGTTATTATATGCGGCGATCGAAAGACAGGCGTTTCACGTCGTATTTCTCGAATTAATTAGTCAATTGTAGAAGTACGACGTGAAACATACCACTACTCGCTCCTGGCAGACGCGAACGATGCTCTTTCAGCTCCACGCCTGCAACCAGCATCAGTTTTTACTTAATTGATGAATTAATATTTGGATAAGGAACTTTCAAACCGCATTAGATGCGGAAAAATCTATCATTTATAACATCACAGTGCGTCAGAAGAATTAAAAATCTATCACTTCGAACGCTCTACTCTGTCAGAAGAAGTTATAAGAGGAGTTATTTCTGAAAGAATAGCTTCAGCCAGAACGTTTATTGCATTGCATTTTAAAGGAATCAATCAGATATCCAGACGAGGAAACGACATATCGACCGCTGGTGGCGCACTAATAGCTTATAGCCGCTGTGGAAACTGAAGAGGAACGCTGCTATATAGGCGTAAGATGTTTAGAATTCAAAAAACAACCAAAAGTTCGCCGCGGGTATTTCAACATTTTCGCAATAAAGCTACTACAACAGTGATCACATGAGCGGGTTCTCATGGCAATCTGATTGACACTCCTCGCGTAGCTCGAGCGGTTTAAACGCTGGTTAAAACTGTTACCGATTCTAATGATCACAAATCAAAATATTCCTGCTTTCTCCAAACGACAGTTAAGGTGCCTGCGACAGATTTTTTTTTTTTTTTCCTGTTCAACCCTTCGCACACGTTAGCTGTATGCATGCCCAGCGCGAAGAACAACCAAGACAGAGCACCAGTGAGCCTTTGCTCTGCTGAAGCTTCCTTTGCATCGGCACACAGTCGGAGGAAAAATTAACGCTGTCTTCCTCGATGCCCTGCACATTCCGCCGATATGCCACCGAATAACTGATATTGTTCTTTGTGTGAAGAAGATGAAGGGCATGAGACTAGCCTAGCCCTGCTGGGTCTCGAGCCCAGCACCTCCACCAAATGTAACGAGGGCTTAGGTCAGCGCTAAGGAGGCGGCGAAACACAGTCCTTGATCTGTCAGGGTCAGCAGGCTCTCGCTCTGGGCGATTGCAGCGCGGCTATAGGCTAACGCCCTTCTTCTTCTTCACAATGATTAATTCCGATTTCCAAAAGGCGAAATGGTTGATGACGTCCAGAACAAAATTAAGCTTTACTGATTTCTTAAAATTAGGCGTTCATAGCTACGTGAAAGCCACCTCTGCACATAGGTTATGAAACCAGGGGGACACAAAGTGAGATGATAGTTGTCGCCGTAAGCAACTAATTAACTAAAATCAATTAATGAACTTTTCAGTGACTGCAGCAAGCGGGCATGTTTATACTGGAAATTAAGAGGTAGCCATATTCGTACACAATCAAATATGGTAGAATTATCCTACCACGCTTGTGTTCCGTGATATTAGCGTCCAAATTTTCAACTCGGTCCACGTGATTGCGCATGCAAGCAAAGCCACCTAGACTACTCAAGGCCTCTCCGCTTGCTCCGTGACGTCACGCTAGTTGTCCGACCTCCGCTCGGGACTGCGGGGGTTCGCCGGCAGTTTTAAGCGCACTTGTTTACTATCCGAGGTACAATGGCTTTAGAAGTGAGTCAATAAATATGGATTAGCGACTAAACAACAGCTTTTTAACCGCGAGCATAATTTTGCTAAATATCTTCCTTATTAATTTATAATTTATGCTATCTTTCGTGGCCCTTACAATATACTTCGTATTGGAGCTAAGTGCTTCGTTTTTATAGCTGCATGATAATACTTGTGACAGAGCATTGCATAGCTATAGTTCCTGCTCTTCAGTTCATCGTATTTAGTTCATATTAACTTCAAAATATTTTTTCCTAGACAGAAAAGCAGTAGAATGAAGCAGAATGCATGAGATGCAGTACCTGCTACATCTCATGCATTCGGTTGCTTTTTAAATAAATGTACGTTTTTTTTGTTATGTTCGAAAGCGGATGGCGTGTTAGACATTATGAATGAAGTCATGCAAAACAGTAACATGAATACTTTATGGACATTTTATTGGTCAGAGTGCTCTGCATTAAAATATTTCAATTCTTTAATTTTTTTTTAGTTTCCTGGCAACTGCCTTCTTCTGACTGCTGTTCTGAATGGCGTCATCCTTCAATTGACAAAAATTCACATTTTCCCGACGTGCCCTCATGAAGGTGTAGAAGGAAGATATGATGGGCAATTGGGGAACACCGAAGGCACTGCACCCTTTTGAAGTTGAACACGATCGCGGTTGAGCTCTATGGTTCTTCCTGTTTGTTTATCATCATGTGAGAGCTTGGTGATGAAGTCTTGCTTATGGAAATGGAGCTCGCATACCTGCATGAGAAAGCTTAATTATTTACATCCGGTTCTCCCGAAACTATTTTTCAACAACTTTTAAAGTTACAGAAGGTTTTTACTTTCTACCTTGGAATGTACGGTTGGCGTAAAATCCTTGCGAGGAACTGCTCTCATCCAAGCTTTTCTGTGAGCTTCATCTTAGGAAAAACCAAACACTCTAACTTTTGGGCCACCGACATAATTTCCGCGGCACCCCGGCACACAGCAACGGCCCATGTTGCAGCGATTACAAATGTGCTTTTCTTTAGCACCACATCATGATTTCAACGTGCACAAGCCAGGAGAATACGGTATGACGCACTGCAGCTCGAAAACCTAGAAGCCGGAAAAGAGAAATGTCAGCACGTTCGCTGCCTAACCTAACCACAGGCCTGCGTTTCTATGAGCCTGTGCTGTGTTTCACCGAACTCTCACCGTCGTTCGCGGTCGG
The DNA here is from genome assembly GCF_055824585.1 of Amblyomma mixtum. Classification (NCBI taxonomy): domain Eukaryota; kingdom Metazoa; phylum Arthropoda; class Arachnida; order Ixodida; family Ixodidae; genus Amblyomma; species Amblyomma mixtum. The sequence continues at coordinate 172,289,625 of NC_143014.1, forward strand.
ACCGGTCGGGCGGGTCGGGCAACTAGTGTGACGTAGGCCCCTGTGGAGAGGAGGAGCGAACAGGCCTTGTCTAGTCTAGGTGGCTTTGATGTGGCTTTGATGCAAGGCGGTGACGATCGGCGCGAAACTCCTCCCGGCGTGGCGCGGCGTTTCCTCTGACAACGGCATACCGGTGGAGATGAAAACTGTTTCCCTCTCACTATCGGCTATCGAAATGGCCGAAACGCCCGACGCAACAGCTGCGTCTCACACTAAGAAGGAATTTCGCGTTGACTGCCACACGCAAAATCAGTGGAAACTTTGGGGGCGAATATAATAAGCGTGCTCTAGAAGATTTTTCTAAAAGAATTATGGAAATGCGACCAACTCTATTTCTTTTTTGTTTTTCAATATGCACATTCACGCTAGCCGCAGTTGGTAAAAAGGTTCATTATTTTATTTTAGTTAATCACCTCACTTTGAGTCCCCCTGGTCGCCTAACTTATGTGCATAGGTGTATTTCACGTACCACTCAGCGTGTCATTTTAAGAAATCTGCAAAGTTTAATTTTGATCTCCCTGTACGTATACAGGAAAATCGAGAGCGGCGCAGACAGCCTCGAATGACGAGCCTTATGACAATGCGCTCCGCTTTCGTTCAGGGGCAGGAAACTGCGGTCAGTTTAGGCACCATGGCCGACGGAGTGAAGCATAAAAGGAAGCTTTACTGGGCGTGTAGCCATCGTTCCTCATTTTCGAGCTGCAGCAATTAAACCCTGCGAGAGCCTAAATACTTCCATGACCAAAATGCTATCTACCTTTACCTGTACACTCGACCTCCGCTGACGGGTGTTAACTGTGTGCTTTGGACGCTGGGTCGAGTGCGCCAGCTCGAGCCTCGGAGGCTGCTGGGAGTCGCGCCACTTCTGCACCGCTGCCGCCCGTATCGGCTGTGTCGCGCCACTAGGACCGAAACGCATGACATAAGTCAGAATGGTTATCCTCGGATGTTAAAGTGGTAAGAGATGCGCGATGATAAAAAAGGCGTGGCTGAATGGAGTGCTCTTGAATGAAATAAAAAGTACCTTCAACGGGACGCCCCCACTAGATATCGGGAGGAGGTCTGGAGATGCCACGATAGCAAGGACTTGACAAGCTTTGAGTATTGTTTCGCTAACAGCGCTGCGCTATCTGCTACCATCTTCACACCTATGTCGGCGTGGGCGGCTTCTCCCCTTTACAAACGCGCCGTTATCATGGCGATACAACGCCCAGTTCATTAACTCGGGCAGCTATATGGGGAAATTGGCGCAGGCGCCAGCCGGTTGAATTTGTTTGGAGAACAAATGTGAATCTTTCTACAACCGTGAATCAGCTTCGAAACGAAACTCTGCGCCGTTCCGCAGAGAGACGCCAGTAGCCAGAGCAGGCAAAATCATCGGTCGCCATAACTGCCGCCAAAGAAGTACGAGGATAAACCCGATTCTCGGCGCTAGCTGTTCGGCCAGAAAGGCACGGCAGCCCAACTCCTCCTGTTTCTCGTGCTGACCGCCTTGGGCATTTGCGTGCAGCCTCTTCGCAAAAAAACAGCGACGCACGTAATCACAAACGCGCAAGGTGGTGCCTACAGCATGAAGCTTCCGCAGCGCGCATAAATTACGAGACAGGCAGCGTCCCGCTGTTACTAAATACCTGCTTTCCGCCAAAAAGCAAAACAAAAAAAGATACAGGCAGAGGTGGCCAGCCTGCACAGCTAATTACAGAAATGGCATGTCAGTTTCCCAGGCCGGAGTGCGCGCCTAAAACTAGTCAAGAAGCGCACCCAAGGGGATGATTACAGCGAGCCTCAACCGCCGGAGCATGCACATACACGCCCGAGGACGTCCCGGTCCACATCGAGTGGCCGGCATTTGAGGTGGGACCCTAGTCCCGCCGAGGTGCACTGACCAGTTGCTCGCAGTGGTGGGCGAAAAAAAAAATAAAAGAAGACTGGCAGAGGATAAGAAAAAGGAGGCTCATCCGCGCCTTCGTGGCCGCCGGCACGTCAGACCCACTCCCTGGGAAGTCTCGAAGAATGGGAGCTGCCGCAGACGGCCCTCTCGAGTGCTGTTTGCCGCCTCCATTGATAGCTTTTATCGCCCCTCGTTTCATCGAAAGGAAGGAGCCATGCCCGCGAGCCTAGTGGCGCGATAAGCGTGACAACGCGTGCACGCGCGCGCGATCGCTGCCCACGACAAACGCCTTCGCAGCGATTTGCCTGCCCCGGGGCGCCCACTGTGCCAGCATGCGGGGTCGTGAAGAAAAAGATAACCCGTCCCTGTCAAAACATCTGACAAGAGGGCACGCATTTCGGAGTCGGCTGCTCCTCACCAAGGAAGGGTCCAGGGCACTCGGGGCAGGGCCGACCACTGATAGCTCTCAAGCGTCGCGAATCTGTATAGGGCCGCAGTAAAAGTGCCTCAGGAGGGGTTTTTGTCGGACCGCTTTAGCCGACCAAAGCATTAGGCAGAGTATACCAGAGGCAGCACTTTCCTGCCATCACACATAGTTTCCCCATTAAACGTGCACCAGCTGTCGCCTTAAGACCTGCCTGTAGCAGTCACATTAAAAACAAGGGGGCCCCCACAGGCACAAGAGCACAATGTGTCGTGTGCGCTTTCAAAAGCTGTAGTCAGCTATCGTAGACTATTACCACATGAAGATGTTTAGTTCTCCAGCGGTGCACGCCTAACAAAGTAAATTTTCCCGAGCCAGAATTATCGCTAACGTCCGCTACAGCGTTAAATTTTAACCAACGCAGCTGGCCCGTACTTTCGTGGGGACGCACCTGCTTGGCGAAAGCAAGCAAAGTGCGTCGCAGCAAGGACGCCAAAAGCTCCGGCTATCGCACCACGCGAAGGACCCGAGCGAGCGCTTTTCGCGTCGACGAGGTTGCGCCCCCGACGACGGAAAACTCCAGCGATAAAAGATTTGCACGTGAGCACCAGCAGCGAAGTAAAAGGCGGACCCGAAGGATTGCGTGGTACGCTGACGCCAACTGAGCTACGCAAACCGGTGCGTCAACCGGATGCCAGCAATCTATGGTGCTCGAAAACGCGCTATCGAGCGGAGCAGCTGAAGCTTTCCCCTGCTGTTTTTTTTTTTTCCATAAGCAACTAACGCCTATTTTACGACAAAAAAAAATTATGGAAGAAAATGCAGAAATGTAGAAACATTATTCATTTCGTTATACGGAAATTCGCTATAGATAATTTTGCTGCACCGAAATTTCGTTATACAGAAATAAGTACGCGTGCGGGTGTCGAATGCCAGTGAGTTAATACAGCAGCTTGCCAGCGAAAAGCGCGAGAAGCACCTAGCAACGATGCACTAACAGCGAAAGCCTGCGAATGCACCAACAACGTCGTGTGCTGCACGGTTGCGGCATTTCGCGGCCTTCTTACAGGTACACTAAACTGAATTTTGAATACGGCTACGTTTAGACGAAGGTGTATCAGACACTGTACGACACCTGAAGTGTAACCCTTTTTCTCTTCTCGGATCAAGCGCAAAACTGCAACAAACACCTCCTGGTGACTGCCCATCGGACCTTGGGAGAAATGGTACGCATTACGTAATTATATCTCGCACGCCATTTAGATAGGGGTCTTCGTTTTCGGGTAAAATCCGACTTTACCTTATGGTTGCACTCCCATCAGATTTCTTGAAAATCGGGTTAAACCGATGTCTGCCCAAAAAGAATGATCGCCCACAGGGAAGTGCAGTTCGTGCAAAGCTGGAGAAAACGCGCGCGCAGTAGCTGATGTCGTACGCTTATGCCAGAGCAATGTTTTCAGTTAAATGTTGAGATTAATCCTCTTTTAACACCTGCTATCCTTAGCGAAGCTTAATCTGGGCCTAAGTTCCTAAAATATATTTCAGTGCGAAAGGTGGAAGCACAGCTATATTAACCAGAAGGAAGCCTGATCGGCTTATTTGTACCCATGATGACGCGAAGCCCTGCTGGATTAAAAAGCTGCTGAACGTTTCCAATGGCCGCTGCGATACTGAGTGTGCGTTTTCGCAGTGTTTATAGGTACACCGTTCTAAGGCAGATGCGCAAGTGCTTCACATAGGGACGGTACTGTTACGGGACGAAATAATTGTAAGGAGTGAGAAAAAAAAAGCTTGACTTTGTGAAACAGTGCACTTTGTGGTGGTGCAACCCATTTCTAGATGACTTACGAAAATAATGCGCCATAAATCGAGCATTATATGCCCCCTCCCTCCCCCTTCCCCCCAAAAAAACAAGCGCTAATAGTCGAATATTTTTTTTTTTTTTAAAAAAAAAGTCCGAAAAACGTGAATTATGGAAAAATTTCTTCAGTAACCCGATTTGTACCCGAATTCGACCGGAAAGAATAGCACCCGATTTTTACCTCCCGATAAGCCAGCGGCCGATAACGCAACATGAACAAGTCACGGCTTCTGCAACAGTAAATTTCCCGCAATTCTCCGGTCAGCGCTTTTATTTCAGAATAAAAAGATGACATCACCAGGGGCGACAAAAGCGTGGGAAAATAAAAACAGTTTCATAGAAGGTGCTCTTCTCGTGAAAAACAAGCACGCCGAGACGCTTTGCGAGCGTGTCCCAAAAATTCCAAGCTTGTGATGGAAAACAAGCTAAGCATAAAACCGTCTTTAGAGTCCCAGCCTTTAACGGGGAACAGCCAGAGAAAGGCGTGAGCCAGTAAAAATGAGAGAGGAAAAAATAAAAGGCAAAAAGAAAACAATGCTTCTGGTTCCCGGTTTCCCTTTTTTATTGTTGTTGAAAGGAAATTTTTGGTTTAAAAAAAAACTTAAAAGTGCTCGGCGCGCATCACAAGTGCCCAAGGTATGCAGGCAGCACATAAAAGGCGGCGCTCGACCTGTGCGTATCACTGGTGTGATGCTCTGCGCGTGTCGATCACGATACGCGTTGGCAGCCTTTCTTGTTCCCTTTCTTTCTGTATTTTTCTCTTTTTTTGCTGTCTCCCTCCTCCCACCTCCCACCCTTCAAGTTCCCGCAAACCTCTATCGGACAATGCCACGTCTATCGACACAATGTAGCCAGCACTCAGAGGTGATTCTATCCTGCTCCATGCTTCTTGGCTCGCAACCATTCGCAGAGCGAGCAGGTGTCTGAGAAGAAGTGTGACATCTACTCTTTACACGTGGCCTGTCTGCTTAGAGGTACAACGTGAAGGTTACGCACTGATGCAGACAAGACAAACTGTCGCAGGGAAACGTCGGGGCACCCGGGTCTCATACATTTTTCTGCTACGCACGCGCACAGATGCACACATTTCTCGAAAGTTGACTCAAGTGTGACCGGAATAGTCGCAGAGCCGTGCGGCGCAGGGGATCTTGGCACACCAAGCGCTCGAGACAGTGAGATGGGAAGCCTTCCTCTGAGCGAACTTGTGAGAAGCCGTTCCTGACGTTAACTTTTCAACTCGACGCACTGGTTTGTCGGCCCCACGATTGTCGTCCCTAATGAGAGCCGTATCCATCATCCATCCATCCATCCATCATTAGCTTGACTATATACACCCAATACAAGACAAAGACCTCTCCCATGTCTCTCCAATGAACTCTGCCGTGCCAACTTCGGCCACCCTATCCCCGCAAACTTCTTAATCTCATCCGCCCACCTAACTTTCTGCCGCCCCCTGCTACGCTTGCCTCCTCTTGGAATCCACTCCGTTACCCTCAACGTCCATCGGTTATCTCGCCTTCGCATTACATGCCCTGCCCAAGCCCATTTCTTCCTCCTGTGTTTGATCCCTGACCCGTTCTGCCCTCTTCCTGTCTCTCAAAGTTACACCTATCACTTTTCTTTCCATAGCTCGCTGCGCTCTCCTTAACTTAAGGTGAACCCTTTTCGTTAGTCTCCACGTTTCTGCCCCATAGGTGAGTGCGGGTAAGGTACAGCTGTTACAAGTATACTTTTCTCTTGAGGGATATTGGTAAACTGCCATTCATGATCTGAGTTAACCTACCATATGCGCTCCACCCCATTCTTATTCTTCTAGTTATTTCAGTCTCGTGATCCGGATCTGTGGTGACTACCTGCCTTAAGTAGACGTATTCCCTTACCACCTCTAGCTCCTCGCTACCAATTGTAAACCGCTGTTCTCTTCCGGGACTGTTGAACATTACTTTTGTTTCCTGCATATTAATTTTTAAACCCACCATACGCTCCCCCTGTCTATCTCAGTGATCGTGTTTTGCAGTTCATCTCCTGAGTGACTTAACAGGGCAAGGTCATCAGTGAATCACAGATTACTCAGGTATTCTCCATTAACTCTTATCCCCAACCGTTCCCATTCCAGTCCCCGGAATACCTCCTGTAAGCAGGCAGTGAAGAGCATTAGCGAGATCGTGTCTCCCTGCCTGACACCTTTCCGTATTGGAATTTTATTGCTGACTTTATGGAGAACTATAGTAGTAGCTGTGCAATCGTTATAAATATCTTCCAATATTTTCACATAACACTCTTCCACACCCCGATTCCGCAATGCCTGCATGACAGCTGAGGTTTCCACTGAGTCAAATGCTTTCTCGTAATTAAAGGTGCACTGAAGAGGAATCTGAACTTGTCTTTTTGAACTTGTCTTTAAGATAAGAAGAATTTATTGGGTACATATTGGTTACATAAATTCAGTATACAGGCGAGGGTCCCAAAGTCAAGCGACTGTCACGGGACCCCCGGTAGATTAATACTAACTTGAATAAAAAACAAGGAGCATCACAGACAGGTACAATTAGCAGTAATAACATTGGTAATTTAAATAAGTAATATTTATATAATGAGAATGAAATAGATTAGCAGGGAAAAAAACAAACAGACAAGCAAAACAAGAATAACAACCCACTATGAATGATATTGTACAAAATACAGCGTTGTGAAAAGACATATAAAGAAACAATTGAGAATAAAAGGATACATTTGTCAAACCACAAAAAAAAAACAAAGCAGAAATTTCTAGCTAATAATTAAGGACAAGAATTTTCTAAAGTGAATAGAAGCAGTTCACTCCACATTGTTCACTCCGCAGTTCACTTCACAGTTCACTTTTAGTTCCAACTGTCCCCCAATCCATGCCTCCGAATACTTCCTGTAAACCGGCGGTGAATAGCATTGGCGAGATCGTGCCTCCCTGCCTTACACCCTTTCTTAATGGAATTTTATTGATGACTTTATGAAGGACTATGGTAGCTGTGCACCCGCTATAGAAATCGTCCAGTATTTTCTGATTCTGCAATGCCTGCAGGATTGCTGAAGTTTCGACTGAGTGCAATGCTTTCTCGTAATCTATAAAGGCTACATATTGAGGCTCGTTGTACTCTGCGCATTTCTCTATCAAATGCTTGATAGTGTGAACATGGTCTATTGTTGAGAGCCATTTACGAAAGCCTGCCTGATCATTTCGTTGACTGAAGTCTACGGTTGTCCTGAATCAATTAGCGATTACCTTAGTAAATACCTTATAGGCAACGGACAGTAGGCTGATCGGTCTGTAATTTTTCAAGTCCTTCACATCTCTTTTCTTGCGTTCTCCAAGCTTCTGGTAAGCTCGAGGTCATAAGACATTGCGTATACAGGGTGGCTAGTTTTTATAGCCCAATCTCCCCTTCGTCTTTCAAGGGATCTGCTGCTACCTGATCCTCACCAGCTGCTTTCCCCCTCTGCATTGCTCCTAAGGCTTTCTTTACTTCATCTTTCGTTACTGGCGGGATGTCTAACTGCTGTGTGATACTGCTTATCTCGCTTACGTCCTCCTTACATGGGCTACTGTGTAGATTTGTGTAGAAGTCTTCGGCTCCCTTAACTATCTTATACATATTGCTAATCACTTTGCCATCTTCGTCTCTTAGCGCATACACTTGGTTTTTGCCTATGCCTACTTCCTTCTTCACCGCTTTTAGGCTACCTCCGTTCTTTAGAGCATGCTCGATACTTTCCACATTAAATTTCCTTATATATATGGCGAAACATCTGGTAAATCAGTAGTCGTAGAACAGTATGAACGAATTACTGGGTACTTCGAGTTATTTTGCCTTCAAATGTCTATTTAAAGGAAACAAGCGTCGCATGTACAACAGTGAGATCCGAATCAACCGGTGCTAACCGGCTCAGCGTATAGTTCGGAGTCAATCCGCCAGCCCTGAAAGGAGGCGTCGCGCATGCGTACCACGCACACCGTCTCCTCGGCCCAATCGCTCCTTGGCAGCGCCGTAAATTACCAAAGAAAGGTCGACGGGGAAGACACCCGCAGACCGAGGCGCACGTCTGCACGCTGCACCTGCGAGCGGCGGCCGACTCGCGACGGCGCTAACCTCCGCTACGGCCGCCACGTGTGCGCGTCGGGAACGCATCCCTCCGAGCGCCTGGCCCCGCTGCGCATAATAAATTGTGGACGATCGCTCTTTGATAGCCGCGCGCGATGTCGCTGCAGAGATAGAATACGAGCGCTGCGATTCGCCGCATCAATCTTCCTGGCACATATGTAGAGCATATAAGTAGGGCCCATTTTGCAATACATGCACACAAAGTTTCCCCTTCCTTTTTGTTTCTTTTTAAGGCTGTCAGGACGCAGATGTCATGAGCAGAGCTCCTGTGAGCAAACTTTCTAAGTACACTTGAACCGCGTTCGATACGGTCGACGACGAAACCCTTCACGGCTCCCGCAGCCGCTTATGTATTTAATGCCCCACTTTAACAATGCATATTTCGTGATAACGTTTCTCCGCGAAGGGAAATATATAATATGCAAGCCACCATTTTGAGCTAGAATTTTCGCCTCGAATCAATATGCAACGCTGTTCGCCACTCTTCCGACCAGGCTCGCTGAAGTTTAATAATGCACACAACGCCACAGCCGTCACACGGGACCATCCTCTGTTGCTAGTTGCAAACACATCCCTGGTATAATAAATTTCCGCTGAAAGTCGTCTGTGAATAGCCGAAACACGGATTATAACTAAAAAAAAAACTTCTGTGGCACTCCCACTTGGTTATAACGAGGTTCAACCTTGTCGACTCACTATTCCAAAGTAGTGCGTGTACAAAAAGTTGAGAAGGGCAAAAGCTGGGCAAGCGTAGATGCACTGCAAATGACTTAATTTTCGCGAGAACTTAATTTTCGCGTTTGTCGCGAACCACATGCGTAGACCTCACAAAAAATTTGGCCCGCGAATGATTTGGGCAAAAGTAGCGCTAACGGACCTATCACCGCTGCTTCGCGAAATTCAGTACTCGCGAAATATTCCGATATTACGACTTTACCAGAATTGGCGAAATATTTAGCTCGCGAAAAATGAGTCGCTTTACGCAGCACTAACTGCAAAAGCACGTTCGGCTCATTGCCGCTAGCAGGTAACAACTACGACGGAAAGCTGCATGTGGGCAAGGAACTGGTGGTTTCATGAGAAAATAGTTATGGAGTAGCCGACCAGACTGTTGCACCGGCCGACCTCTTCACCCTTCCGCATCACATTAACGACTTCTGTCTTGCTCCCTCTCTCTCTCTCTGTGAGCAAACTGTTGTTGCCAGCCAAACAATGCAGGGTTTGTTTTTTCTGCAAACACACATGAAAAAGCCACGAACACTGTAAACTGATGGCAAAAGAGGCATGCTTAATCAATAGAGCGCTCCAGCTAGCTAAACCAGGTGTCATTTAAACGACACAGGCACGAGCTGCGATTTAGCAGGGAAAGAAGATTCAATCTCCATTACAACCAGTTTGCCTTAACAAGCAGCGTGCACATCTAACCTGAACCAACACGGATAAAACGGCTCGCCAAAGGGTCACTCATGGGGACAGAGGGAACCTTTAATAAAGTTATATTCTTTCCTACATATAACAAGATTACAAGATTAAAATCGATAACCACGTGCCTGCGACGCGCCTAAAGTACCGACGTCTAGCGTACACATCACCTTTATGTCACGTGGGCGAACCGATTTGCGCGCTACAAGAGGCAGTGAACACGAGTCCCGCTGCAGACAACGGCAAATCGCAGCGAAAGCATGCGAAACAGGGCAGCGAAAACGTACGAAACCCCGTCTAGTATGTTTGCCTGTCTGTCCTATTCGTTCTCCGCCGTGTCTCGTCACAAGTACATTTTTCCGCCACCTTTAGCGGTTCCACTGCTGGCTGGACTGACGCGGAGGCCTCAGCCTTCAGTGACCAGTCGTCGTAGACTTGTTTAAGCGTTGTCATTAAAGAATTATCACAACGTCATTACTATACATAAAATGGGTATTCAGGTGGAGCTCATTCTTCGTTCTGCGGCCCTTGAATATTCATGCTTGTCTGCTTCTAGGCTGCTTTCCTAAAAGTAAAACAATCAGCGGGCATACAGAAAAGCTCGGGAGGCGATTGTTATCATGCAAATTTTTACAGCACCGGGCAGACTTCGTCGAGTTCACTGCGTAGACATCGTATGTATGACGTGTCTGAAAGGCTCAGTGCCGTCATCACCCCGTCAACGCGTTCAGCTGCTGTTCAGTGATCATGTGCCATCTGTGGTCATGTTATTTCTACCTTGGCCATGGACGGGGAGGGGCGCCTTTAACCTTGTTTCACTTCTGAACGGCGGAGACTTTATGTGTATTTCATTATTCCTCTTACTACAGCAAAGCGCACCTTCAGCTCCCAGCTCAGCTGCAGGTGCAACATATACTGGAAACTTTGAATGGCTCTTGCGAACGTGAGCTGGGATGCGCACGCGGGCTGTTTGTTCGTGACGTGTGGCGCGAGGGCGCACGGGGTCTCGCCTACCCTTGCTATCGTGTCGTGCTAGCCTACGTAAAGTTCTAGATGAAGGAGAAGCAAATAAATAAAAAACACTCGGCGCTAAGTGCACGCCGATAACGACTGCGGCCGACATTTTTTGCGCAATGTGTGAAGAGGCTATCGCGCAAACACTTGCCAACAACCATCGAGATTATCGCCTTTTCATTTTTCTTTCTCTGCGTCCCTTGGGCGCGACTGAGCGAGGTGCTTTCAGACACGCATTCAACAGAAGCTGTCTCTCAATTCTGTGCTCTTCGAACGCACAATAAGGACAAGCCGCTACGGATGGGACGCAACGGTGGTTTTGAAGGAGCAGCATAGGTAACCCCGCAACTAACTTCAACTGCTGCTACTTCTTCGTGCTTTGCTGTACACGCGGATGTACAGCTGAAATTCGGACACGCTCTGTTGACGGCGCCGTGCAGCACTTGGGGTTACCGCCCCTCTATACCGCGCTCAAATGAAGGGAACGAGGAACTCCCCGGTTTGGGATGGCGCACTCGCGTTGCAAGGTGGCTGTAATTCCGTCGCTGTCGAGTCAACCAGCCCTGCCTACAAAATTGCAACAAAGTTGCGCCGAAAGCCGGTGCACTTGTCAGACTGTGCACTAACGAGAGCGTGCGCGTCTCGCTCTAATTCATCAAACGAAACGTAAAGAAGCGCACGTCTGATCCCGCAGAACGTTTATGACCTCTGCAGCCCCTTTGCAACGAACAAGCTTGCCATCTAAACGATGTCGCAGCTACGGAAGCTGCGTTCGTGAAAGAAAACATTCTATCACGTCTGCGTGAAGCTACTCAAGCTTGCATGCCTGCGCTAAACGCGTTTCAAAAGGGCACCCTCATTGACAGGCACCTTTAAATACCTATCTTTCTGTCTTTGTCGTCACTGCATGGGCATCGCATTGCAGAATAGTAAACAACAATGAATTTTGGAAGAAAACTGACTGACCTACCTCTAGAAACGACAAAAGATCAACCTGAAAGTAAGCTTGACATTTGCGGAATACGACTGTGTCCCGTTTTTTGCCCGCAGCTGAAACGCTGCACAGTGAAATAATTCCGAGCCTTCCATTACAACGTATGTCGCTGCAGCTGCACCAGAGGAGGAGCTCATCAGGTCGAATCGTCTGGTCGCTATATATCGTGTGCGCGTGGGGCCTGTGTGAACTGTCGGAGGTAAGCAAAGCGCAAACATAGCCCCCACGCTAGCAATACACGCGCCAGACAACAGTGCCACTGTAAAGTGGTCGTTCACATAGTAAGAAGCGCACAAACCGAAACTCGTACCCATGAGCTGCACGCGGAGCCTCGCTATACTGCCAGTTGGCAGAACTCTTGCCCCTGACCTTGTCTCCGAGATAGACGTAGTTAGAGTAAACACGTTTCTGTCACTTTTGATCCCGCTGTGCGACGAATGCAAGCGCAGCTGCAGATATCACGGCTGACTGCACCGAGACTGTTTCTTTGAAGAAAAAAAAAGTATTGCTATCTGCTACCGCCTTTCTCCCGTTTCTCTCTGGTACAACGTTTTTTCTTTTTGTATACTTCGGCACTAGTACAAGCAGCAGGGTCTTCTTTAAAGTCGCAGAATGTGAGCACGCACTGAAAGAGGCTATTTTTTTTTTCCTTTTTTTTTCACATGGTATACTCTCTCTTTCTCTCTCTGCTTCTTCCCTACCAAGCACGTCTTTTCAGCCTGATCCTTTGATGTAGGCCACATCACAGAGGATTATGGCAGCCGTGTCTGTAGAAGGTGCGCCAACTGAACCGGCACCATGGGAGTCGAAGTGAGTCCTACAGCGCCGGTGGAGGGCAGCAAAAGCGCATGTAACCAGGCCGTTTCAAGCGCTCAACGAATATGGACACAAAATTTCGAAGTCGACATATATCTAGTGGCCCGATTTCTGAGTAAATACAGATATTTTCTACACTAAACATCAACGATGAACGTAGCTAGAAACAGCACAGGCCTACTCGACACGCACTGTGACATCTCCGGGCTTCCGTGACGTTCAGCGAGGAGTGATGACGTCATAGGTTAGAGTCCTGCCGGTTTTTACTGGGGCGCTGACACGTCAGTGTCGCGTCAGAGGTTTCTGAGCCCAGATCACCAACAGGTCTGTTTGCCTGGAGCGGCCGTTGAATCCACGGCGCACCCAGTGCTTTTCTCAATCGAAACTGAGGCTGGCCACAACAAATTACGGTGCTTAATTGTCCGCCATGCAGTGGGGCATGCCGCGTCTACTGGTTCGCTCTTACATGAAAATGAGAAACTCGAAAATTACGCTTCACTACTCCTTTCACGTAAAATAAATCGATAAAAAACGAAAATACCACACCATATCAAGCCTACTCTATAAATCTCGTCCTGCTCAGCAGCAGCACACGGTAGAGGTACGCAGTTGTAATCTTTCCTGGTGCGTGAAAGCACGGGAAAAAAAAAGAAATCGCAAGGATTATAAATAGACTGAAAGCACAGCCATTGAGGCATCAACACGAGCCACAAGGTCGAGAATTTTTTTGTTCTTTGCAAAGTGTTTGAAGTCTAATCTTTCAGTATCCGCGCACACCTGAAGACAAGCCTTCAGCTAGCTTCAGTGGTGCATGAACGGAAAGTAGTAGCTATAACTGCTGTGAACATCGCTGTACGTCTGGCACATACATTTACTTTGTTAGCACTTGGTCCTTCTTTTGAGCTTAGAATTTCTTGCAGCACAAGAGACAAATTAGTTTAGAGACAAATTAGGGGAACTAGATTGAGGTATCCACCACCACACAGAGCACTGACTAGGGAAGAGGCTGTAGGATGGCGTAGGCTACAGACGAACACTTTTCCTAACCTGTACATATACAGCAAAATGTCACCAACGCAATTCAGATCAGACTGTCCCTGGTGCGGCGGTACACCTACACTCTATCACATTACCTGGGAGTGCGAAAGAAACATAGCATTCCACAATTATCAACCACCGAGTGAGGAGCAATGGGAGAGCTGTCTCTCCAGCAGCGAGCTCGAGGTCCAGAGGGCCTTGGTACAGCACGCTGTTGAAGCGGCACGACTCAGTGGAGCCCTGGACTGAGGGCCCACCCTTGCTCGAAGACTCAAGTCGCCAGCTCCCAAGCAGGACGACCAAGAAGTCTTCATCTCCGCGAATCTCTTGAAAGAGCAATAAAAGTTTTCTCTCTCTCTCTCTCTCTTCCTGCACAATATTTTGTTTTTTCTCGCTCAGTAAATAATATGCATCTCTTGGAATACCAGGAACCCCGACATAGTGCTGCAAAAGAAAGCGACCGCTTTACCAACACCCATGGCTTTCCACTGCAAAAGAATGGGAAATGCCTGCTTTCGAAATGAAATTACGCCAAGAGCGAAACCGAAGTGAAGCGGCGAAGAGAAGGTACAGTCGTGAGCAGTATGATAGGGAACAATGCGCATTCATTTATTGATTACTTCGTAATTAGGTGTGGCAAGCACAGCAGTTTTTTTTTCCTGTTTTCAGACTAGTTTTCCTCTTGGAACATAGTATCCAAAAGCCGTTTTATAATTTAGGGCAGAAATAACCAGAAAGTTTACAAATTTTTGCAACGAGTTTGTTCTTTTTTATACTGCACATGATATAGATCATTTCGATCCAGTTATACAAAAGACAATTCCATGTGGCTATGTGCGCTAAAAGCCGAAAAGTTTTATGATTTGGCTGCTATTCTGAGCGACTACGCAGATGAAGCTACACAAGAAATTTGTGCTAAAAATAAGTAGCAAGAGAACAAACATAAAGTTAAATGTTAATAGTGAGGCAACTTTTTCATTTCTTTTTCTGGCTCCGAATGAAATGGTACTTATTTTTTAGCGCAAACTCCGCAGTGACTGAATTTGTTCACTGAGAAAAAATATCTGAGTGCGGCCGAGTCACAACCCCATTTGTATGTGTAGTGTCACGAGTGAAAGGACACGTTGTGTCTTATGTTTTAAAACCTGTAACATGCCCAACTGCCACATTCAGGCCAGTTAACCAGTTCCACGACCGGACCAGAATAAAGTGGCCTTAGCTGCAATGCAGACGATGATATCTGTCGCAAATGGGCTAGGGATTCAACATTCGGCGAAGTATATGAAGCAAACGTTTTCGAGCTCCACGGTTAATCCGTTAACGTCGCTGCCTAAAAAATGTATTAAATAACATGAATCAATAAAAATAATACCAACATGTCAAGGCGCCAGTCGATAAGTACTCACCCAGGTGCTCTTGCTTCCGTGGCAAGAGCCGTCAACGTGCAGTCTTTGTCAGAAGTAACCAGGCTGCATGGTTTGCTTTTAGCTCGTACAGTGGAGCCCTTACAGCTTCCCTGAAGCTGAAATGGTCGTTAAGGGTAAGGAATGGGGAAGGGTAAGCCCAACAACAAGTTCTTCTAAGGAATGGGGATCTTCTTACCTTCCAACACGTTTTGATCTTTAGGAAAGCCACAAGGGCTCCACTATACAAGCTAGAAGCAAACCATGCAGCCTGGTTACTTTTGACAAAGACTGTACGGACGCGTCTTCTGCTTCCACACAGTTAATCGCTGCCTGTGCCTCAAGTAAAGCTAATTTGGCAGCTCGTACCGAAAAATATATTCAGCCGGTTAAAAATACTGCTTGTATAGAAACAATGTACGCATAATTTCCACGGCCGTGACAAGACGAAGTCATAGCGGTAGCCAGTGTCAATAAACCCGCGCGGTTAAAAGTATGATGAAACACCAGGATAACATATTCTATGCGTACAGCAGGTTAGCAGTGATTACGCAGGCACGACTTCCATCCGACCGCCTTAGCCGAGCGGCCTACACCGTGGGCCGCAAGTCGGACGTCGGATGGACAAGCCATGCGCGCGCATGTCGCGCAATATGAAGAACACAACACGTGCATGCTCGGCTGAAGGCGCTAGCACGCAACGAGACGCGCGCGGCGCGCTGCCGGCGGTCCGCATGGAGCGAAGCAATGCAAGCAGTTCAGAAAAGTACTCACATATAACTACGGCAGCGACAAGCCGCACTGCGTTGTCCGGTGGTGAGCAGCCGGCGTATATGGGCTCCAAAATGTAGTTGGCGAAAGTGATGCCGGCGATCGCATTGCTCGTGGGCTGAATGATGAGCAGCGCTACCCACAAGAAGAGGAAAGCCGGTAGCGGACCAAAAGCTGTGAAAATGTAGGCGTAGTCACCTCCAGACTTTGGGATCATCGTCCCCAGTTCGGCATAACATATGGCCCCGATCATTGATATGAGCCCGCAGGCAGCCCATACCACGAGGGCCATGCCGGTGGAGCCGGCGAACCGAAGTACTCCCGTAGGCGAAACAAATATACCGGCGCCTATTATCACTCCGACAATCATCCCTACACCGTTCATGAGACCCAGCTCCTTCTTCAACGTTACCGAATTGCCTTTAGGTGACTCTGAACCTGAACCCCGACGTACCTGAACGTCGGGGTTCATTAACTGCGACTCGGCGCTCGGTTCCGGCGGCATGG
Organism: Amblyomma mixtum; assembly: GCF_055824585.1. Classification (NCBI taxonomy): domain Eukaryota; kingdom Metazoa; phylum Arthropoda; class Arachnida; order Ixodida; family Ixodidae; genus Amblyomma; species Amblyomma mixtum. The sequence goes on from NC_143014.1 coordinate 172,305,941, forward strand.
TCGTCGCTGCGAGGCGGCTTCGCGCTCACGCCGCTTGCGTTAGCTCCAGTTGCGCGTGGTCGTCTCCTGTCGCGAGCTGGCACGCAGTTCCGTGCTGAGATCGGCTGCCGTCGACACTGACGGAGGCACGCTGCAGCACATGGAAGGCCTTGCGACGCGCTGCTTGTGTTACGGGAGATCGACGTTGCGTCAGGCACTTTTGAGGAGGTGAACCCTAGTCTCAGCCTTTTTTTAGTGGATGAGAGAGCTGCGAGGGAGTCCATCGCGCCGTACGCGGCACGCCTCTCCCTCCCTCTCTGTCTCTCTCATCGCCCTTTCCTTTATCCTTGCGCTTGCAAGCCACCTAGCGACGTAACCTCTAAACGAAGAGCTTTCGGTTTCGGTTTCGGGTTGGTGTGTTGTTTCAGTGCGATGTTGTAAATGATTGATGTGTTACCCTCAGTGCAACATGGCTCGCATGTTTTTACTCCTGTAATTTTCTGTTGGTTTATCAAGTGCTCATTCTCGAAGTTGCCAGAAGTTGCCAGAACACTATGTGTTCTCATTCACACACACGCGGTTCACAGGTGAACTATGATAATCGAAAGTTCCAAACGTTTCACTCCGCATAATAGAACACCGAAAAACAAAGTTACTCCTCCGAGTTGGGCTCAAAAACGCTAGACACAGAGCCAAGCCTCACCACCTATTATGTGCTGCTTCCTATCAACTTCTCATGCAGGCGAAAACGACTTGCGCCGTTCCGCAAGCCTCAAGATATGATAGGAGTATTGAGTAGGCTGTAACGGAGCCTTACGAGGCTGTAGTTTCAGCCGTCGAAGAAATCATCCCGTTTATTCACCTTCCTGATGAAGAGCAACACGAAGAGCAACAAAAACAGCCTATGCTAAGACTAGACGGAAGAGAGGGGTACAAGTTATAAGCGTTTTGACTGTTTAGCCCAACGTCATTAAACATCTAACAAAAAAGAAACAAGCAACAGCATATAATATGCACAGGCGCACTGAAACAAAACTCTTTTTAAGCAGGTCGTGCCATAAAAATACTCCTCGAGTTGAATGTCTCCATCTGTTCGTCAACGGCGTGATAAATACGAAGAAAAGAAAAGAAGCCAGCCCGGCTTGATATTTTCATGGGTTCTCAGATGGACTTAATTACTGAAACGCTTAAAGTATTTTAGGGGAATCCTTGTGTTTACCCCTGTCTTCTTTTTACTCTTAGCATAGGAAGTTTTTGTTGCTCTTCAATGTTGCTCTTCATCTAGAAAGTGAATAAACATGATGATTTCTCAGATGACTGAAACTGCAACCTCGCAGGAACTGTTTGCCTATAGTCGATACTCCTATCATGCCACAGGAACGGCACAAATCGTTTTCTCCTGTATGAGAAGTTAATAAGAAGCTGTACATTAGAGTTGGGTAGGCTGCACTCTATGTTTAGCTTTCACGAGAGCCCAACTCGGATCAGCAACTTTGTTTTTCGGAGTTCTATTCACTATTCTATTCAAACATCTCGGTTCGGTTATATGCACGATAACTGATGTTTTGATGAATCCTATGCTTAAATAAATACACAGCGCACAGCGCGCGTGCGTGCGCGTGTGTGCCCGTGCGTGCGTGTGTGTGTGCGTGTGTGTGCGTGTGTCTGTGCGCGTGAGTGTGCGTGGGCGTGCGTGCATGCGTGCGCGCGATGTCAGTGCACGTTAAAGATCCCCAGGTGGTCGAAATTATTCCGAAGCCCTCCACTACGACACCTCTCTCTCTCTCTTCATTCTTTCACTCCCATCTTCCTCCCTTCCTTTACGGCGCGGTTCGGTTGTCCACCGAGATGACCGATGTCAGACAATTACTAAGCGATTTCCTTTCCTCAAAAAACAATTTTCAACGTTCTAGTAGACTTTTGTGTTACTTCATTCATTCATGTTACAACGAGCTCCAGGAATATATGTTTGGTGTATTTCTACCTTTACGCTTTTTTTTTATTTATTTGAGTTGCCCCTACCTCCACTACTTAATATGTACACAATCTATTTTACTTACCTCTGTTGTAAATACCTCTTCTATTGCTTCTGTTGTGCTGAGACTGCCCTTGAAATGTAAACGAGGTGTAGGCTTTGTCAAGAAGCATTAAATATTTTCTCACACCTAGTGGGCATATTGTACAGTGTACTGTATGCCCAAATAAATTCCAAACAAACAATGTCACTGAAGTGAGCAAGATAAAACATAATAATCTAGCAAGCAGTTCAATCAAATGCTCCTGTAATGTAGGACGCCTTCCAAGGCGCTGCGTCTCGAACGACTAGCAGTACAGTGCCGGCACAGACCAGAGGCAGCGGCCAGTCCAGAACACGCACTAGCATTGGAATGTTGTTTCACTTGTCGTCGTCTTCTTGCTTAAGCGCCAGCCGCCGATGGTTCGAGAGCCGAAGGCCTGTCTTACAACCTCCCCCGGCCCGGGCGAAAAGGCGCCATCCTGGTGGCCTAGGGCGATGTGACAACGGCTAAGTAGTAGTATGGTTTGAAGCGGTCCGTGTGGACAATTTTACGGCCTCGGCGACGATGATCAGTGGACGGAGTAAGGGGTTCGATGAGGTAATGGACGGGGGAGGTCTGCTTAAAAATGCGGTAGGGGCCCTGCTACTTGCTGAAGGCACCCATAGCCAGACCAAAGAGTCAGGAAGATAAGTGGGAAGAAGTGCAGAATGATCACGGGTGTTTTTCTGATGCTGCTGGGCGAGTGAAGTGAAAGACCGGGCAAGCTGGCGACATTCTTCAGCATTTCGGCATAAGTGGCGGCGTGAGAAAGAGTAGTATATTCAGAAGCATCAGGGCGGTATGGGAGAATGGTGTCCATTGTGCAAGAAGGCTCACGGCCATAGAGGAGAAAGTATGGAAAGAATCCGGTGGTGGCTTGAGCAGCGGAGTTATAAGCAGAGGTGACGAAGGGTAGAACGCGGTCCCAGTTGCAGTGATCGGAAGCTACATACATGGCCAGCATGTCGCCAAGGGTGCGGTTAAAACGCTCAACCATGGCATTTGTCTGCGGATGGTACGGAGGACGTGCGGTGAACGATGCTGCATTCCTGAAGGTGAGCTTCTACAACTTCAGGTAGAAAGGCCGGACCTCTATCACTCAGTGACTCTTTGGGAGCACCACGGCAAAGAATTATGCGATGGAGGATGAAGGATGCCATGTCGTGGGCTGTACCAGATGGTAAAGGCGACATATCGGCGTAGCGGGTAAGATGATCGATGGCAACGATGATCCAGCGGTTGCCGGCTGGGAAGAGGGCCGTATAGGTCAATGCCAACACGCTAAGAAGGCTGCACTGGGCAAGGCAGCGGTTGCATAGGAGCGGCGGGTCGGCGAAGTGGGCTTTTCGGCGCTGGCATGCGGTGCTGGACTGAACGAACTGGCGAATATAACGGTACATCCCACGCCAGTAGTGCTGATGTCGTAGACGGGTGAAGGTCTTCAAGAAGCCGGCATGGGCACACTGGGGATCATCGTGGTAGGAAGAGCAAATGAAGGAGCGCAAATGGGTAGGAATGACAAGCAGCCACTTGCGACCACCCGGAAGGTAGTGCCGGCGGTAAAGAAGCCCGTCCTTGATGACGAAATGGTGGGACTGACGACGGAGAGCACGGGAAGGAGGTCGAGACGATTGGCCAGATAAGAAATCCAAGAGGCAAGCGATCCACGGGTCTCTGCGTTCCTCGGAAGCCATAGCAGCGGACTCAAACGTCAAATAATGCAGGGTGGATTACAATGCACTGCCTCAGACGGCAGCGGGGAACGTGAGAGGGCATCGGCATCGGCATGTTTACGACCGGAACGATAGACAACGTGAATGTCGTACTCTTGAAGTCGCAGAGCTCAGCGCGCCAGCCGACCAGAAGGATCTTTCAAAGGACAACCAGCAGAAGGCGTGGTGATCGGTGACAACGTCAAAAGGGCGCCCGTACAAGTAAAGGCGAAATTTGACGATCGCCGAAAGGATGGCCAAACACTCCTTCTCGGTGACAGAATAATTGGCTTCAGCTTTTGTTAGTGTCCAGCTGGCGTAAGCGACAACGTATTCGTCAAAGCCAGGCTTGCGCTGAGCGAGTACTGCAACGAGGACTACGCCGCTGGCATCGATGTGGAGTTCCATCGGAGAACGACGGTCGAAATGATGCAAAATTGGCGGAGTGGTCAGGAGGCGACGGAGTGTCGTAAAGGCTTCATCACAAGCTGGCAACCAGGCCGAAAGGTCGTGGCCGGGAAGGAGCTTGGTCAGGGGGTCGATGATAGTGGCGAAATTTCGGACAAAGCGGCGGAAGTAAGAGCAGAGGCCGACGAAGCTGAGGAGGTCTTTTACAGAAGTGGGTTTCGGAAATTCTGCTACATGCAGCTCGCAACTTTGCCGGGTCCGGGAGAACGCCATCCTTTGACACGACATGTCCGAGAATGGTGAGCTGCCGAGCTCCGAAGCGGCCCTTTTTTTAAATTGAGTTGGAGGCCAGCGTCGGCCAGGCAGCAAAGAACAGTCTCAAGGCGCTGGAGGTGAGACGAAAAATACGGAGAAAAGACCACAACGTCGTCTATAGGTAACAAAGGCACATGTGCCATTTAAGCCCGCGAGTAGGTTGCCCATCATGCGCCCGAATGTGGCGGGGGCATTGCAGAGGCCAAAGGGCATGGCATTAAATTCATAGAGCCCGTCGAGTGTGACGAATGCAGTTTTTGGGCGATTGGCCTCTGCCATCGGCACCTGCCAGTAACCAGAGTGCAAGTCCAATGAAGAGAACTCAGCGCCCTGTAGGCAGTCGAGGGCGTCATCGATACGAGGGAGAGGGTAAGCGCCCTTGCGTGTAATCTTGTTCAGACGACGGTAGTCGACGCATTACCGGATGGAACCGTCTTTTTTATTGACCAGGACCACCGGCAATGCCCACGGGCTGTGCGACGGCTGTATCACGTGGCGCTTGGGCATGTCGGTCACCTGTTCGTCAATGATGCGGCGCTCAGCGGCTGACACGCGGTTCGGACGTTGGCGCAAAGGGGCATGGGTGCCGTGTCAATACAGTGGGTAACGATGGTTGCGCGGCCCAGTGAAGTTTGCTGGTAGTCAAAAGAAGCTGCAAAACGGTGCAGGACGGCGACAAGTTGGGCTCGTTGGGTAGGCGTGAGTGCGGCGTCTATGGAACGGTGAAAAATATCGAGAGGAGACGGATTGGCGATGGGAACAGGCGTAATGGCGCTGACGTGAAGGCCGGCCGTGCTAGCGACGAGGGGGTATGCTGAGGAGGGATCGAGCAAGGCAACACTACCAAGCGATTGGCCACGGAGCAAAGTGATAGGGCAGGAGAACGGGTTGGACACATAAATAGCGCTTGAGCCACGAATAATGATCAGTACGGCATGAGGCAGCAAAACAGATTTCTGGTCAGCGCATCGTAAATAGGGCGTATAAGTGACAGTTGCGACGGAGAGAACAGCCCAAGAAAGAGGCACCAGCACTGTAGAGAAAGGCGGAACGTCTGTGTCCTCTGAGACGACCACAGTAGCAGCAGCACCGGGTACGTCCTAGGGAGCGTCACTGAAGGGCGATAACTTAAGATGAGCATGGGCGCAGTCAATAACGGCGTAATGTGTGGAAAGGAAGTCCCAACCAAAGATGACGTCGTGAGATGAGCGGGCGAGGACGATGAACTCTGTTGTGTAGGGGACGTTCTCGATAAGCAGGCGGGCGGTGCAGGCGGCTAATGGTCGAATGTCCTGAGCGCTGGCTGTGCGGAGAGAAACGGCAGGAAGAGGCGTCGTCATTTTTTTTTAATCTGCGACAGAGGGCGTGACTAAGAACGGAAACGGCTGCGACAGCGTCAGCAAGTGCTTCGACGGCGACTCCCTCAATGAACACGTTGATAATGTTGGCGGAAACGGAAACAGGTCTTGAGCGAGTCGCTGGCGACGCAGTTCTTGCCTCCGGAACTGCGGCCGTTAGTTCTCCATTTGCACGGCGGGTTGGCGGCGGAGCATCGGAGAACGGGATCGTCGGCCAGGGGACGGCGAACGGTGGGAGCGGAAATGGTAACTAGGAGAAGAGGAATCCGGAGGCGGCTCATGTGACACGGGCGAGGAGGGCGGCGGAAGATCGCACGTCGGCTCACGCCTATAATTGTACGGACGATGGTCGCGACTGCGGCACAAACGAGCCACGTGGCCAGCGACTCCACAGGCGTAGCAAATAGGGCAGTTGTCTTGCGTGCGCCAGGGGTCGAGAGGCTGCGGCTGAGATCTGGGCGGGCAACCGGACGATAAGTGGAAGTTGTAGGTCGCTGGGGTTCTAAAAGGTGGTGAGGAGGTCTGTAGACGGGAAATGCAAGTGAGGGGCCGCGGTCGCACCTACAGCATCAGCGTACGTTAAAGGAGCCGCGATCAGTGACTTCTGAGGAGGGGGCAGTACCTCGGCGACCTGCTCCTGTATGACACACTGGAGGCTGGGAGTGAGCGGTGGCGCAGGCGCAGGTGGGCTGGTTGACAAGCACAGCTGGCGGGCGACTTCCTCACGGGCAAACTGCTGAATGTGCTGGAGGAGCGACTGGTGATCCAGAGCACCGTCTCCGGTAAGAGCCAAGCTGGAAATTGTTGCCTCTTGAAAGCCGGCGCGGCGGCTGGAAGCTCATGGAAGCTTTGGCAGTAGCTTATCACATCGGACACAGACTGCGGATTCTTGGCGACGAGCATCTGAAAAGCATCATCATCAATGCCTTTCAGAATATTTCTGATCTTGTCGGCCTCGCTCACGGAAGCGTTGATGCGTTTGCAAAGGTCGACGACATCTTCGATGTAGCTTGTAAAGTTTTCGCCGCTTTGTTGTGCCCGACTGCGCAAGCGTTGCTTGGCACGAAGGTTACGCACAGCGGGACGCCCAGAGACCTCTGTAAGGCTGGTTTTAAGATCCGCCCAGCTGGCGATGTCAGCTTCGAGGTTGCGGAACCACAGATTGGCAACGTCACTCAAATAAAATATAACATTGGTGAGCTTGACGCTGTCATCCCACTTGTTATACACACTTACGCGTTCATAGGACGCCAACCAATCCTCCACATCCGTGTCATCCGTGCCGCTGAAAAAGGCTCGGTCACTCTGCCGCGCAACGCCGGAACAGATGACAGCAGAGGGAAGCGGTGATGCAGGTTGGGTGGTGGTCTCAGGCATCACGGAATGGGAGGCAATGAACGGCTGCGAAGCTCCAAGGGCGAGGGGATCGCTGGCACCTCCACCACGTGTAATGTAGGACGTCTTCTAAGGCGCTGCTTCGCGAACGATTAGCGGTACAGTGCCGGCACAGACCAGAGGCAGCGGTCAGTCCAGAACACGCACTAGCATCGGAACGTTGTTGTTGTTGTTGCCTTGGTGGCTTGGCACATACCCAAAACGGGGGACAGGCCAGGGTTCAGGGAGGAGAGCCAAAAGAAAGTAAATTGGTGTCAAGCTAATGGTTTAACTCTAACTGCCAAGCTGATGATTTAACTTTGGGTAAGAATTCAGGGGAATTAAAGATGGAATTATAAATTAAAATAAAAAATAAAAATGAGTTGGAAAAAATAAACGGGCGAGAAGATTAGAGAATTGAATACAAGAAAAATTGCTGAGAGATTTTGCAATGCGGAAATTTTGGATACCATTAGCAAGGGAATCTGCGGGTAGCAATTGTGTAATTGTGGAGGTAATCGCAAACTTGATGCAATGCGAAACCTCTGGCGCCAGCACCGAAGGAGAGAAGAAGCGCCAGCCGCCGATGGTTCGGGAGCCGAAGGCCTGTCTTGCACTCCGAAGAAACTTAGAATTATTGCGCTACAAGTTCCATTCAGAAAGGCTCCATGAAAAACAGATGAAAACTTAATTAGCGCGCGCAAAACCAGGCGTGGTACTGCAGCTTCGTTTATGGCGCGAGGCTCAGGTGGAATTTTTAGGGATGTAATTTTGGGGTTCGATGCCAAGTTGAGAGAACTATGAGGACAGGAAAAAGGTAAGGGTGGCTTTCTTCTTTTTACTAGGGATTCCAGATTTCAGAGCTGCAACGCGGCGGAAAAATAGCCCGGGTACCGACAGGGATTAAAGAAGAAGCGGACTGCTAGTTGTTGGATGTTTTTCCGTTTTTGTGCGTAAGTTGTTCTGCCTGCGTTGATGCAACAGATTGATTGTTGCATCAATTACGCGTACAGTCGTCATTTCAAAAAGCGCGAGCTTCTTCATCTGCCCTTGGTTTTGGTAACGAGTCATGCAGCTTGGTATGCTTAATAACATTATTGCAGTTCATAGACCATCACATTCCCATTCAGTCCCAGTCTGACAACTTGAAATATGGTGGTGCACCGATTAACCAGATAACGAATGCCGTCAACTCGCGTTTCTTTCAAGCGCACTGCAGGCAAATTTAAAGAATGCCGTCTAGTTTTCTTCGTTCATGTCAACGGTCTCAAACACGTGCTCCGCGGGTGTTTGACGCGGGTGTTTGAGGAGGAAGAACAGAAGTGGTCGGAGGTGCCATGAGAGGTGCGCTACGTTGTAGATGGGGGCGCAGGTTGATTCGCAAATTGGCTCATTACACGCCTTCCCAGGCTTCTCCGACCATATGATGATTCAATCTCGAAAGGGATCGAAAATTTATTAAAATTATGTGCAGTTCGAGTTAACTGGAATCTTTTTAATATCCTTGGTGTTGACGGGACCAAAGCCTGAATTCGAATAAACCAGAAATTCGAATTAAGCGAGTTAGAAATAGCGAGCGCTCACCTGTAATGCCCTTATGTTTTTTGTACTTTATTTTCTGCATTCAGTAGGCCAGAATGTTGCGGCAGAAATAAGGTGTTTCATGGGTGGGGTTGGGGACAGGGGTGGGGGACCGTGTCCGCTTCTTCCTCGAGGTGGGATGGTCCCGAGGTCGGCTCCGCGAAAAAACGGCCGGGCCCTTCTTCTTCCTTGAAGCCCTGAAGAAAAGCCCTCCAGAGCCGGAGTGCGTCCGATGGACCGCTGTGCGATGGCAGATCGATCCATTCCTGCAGGATCCATTGAAGGGCGTCCGGAGAACTTTTTCCAGGGGGGGGGGGGGGGGGGGGGGGGGGGGGGGCACTCGATGGCCGGGGCTGGGGGAGGTGGTGGTTAGCACCAAAAAGGAACTATTTGTGGTCTAAACTGCGCACATGAAACAAAAATTAGAAACAGCAAATTAGTGCTAGGCTTGAACTAGGCTTGAAGAACATACATTGGATTTTATTAATGAACAAAGAATTAAAGTAAATAAGCAAAATGCGAAAAGTTACTTTAAGCGTGCTAATCAAGCTGTGTAGTTGTTTCCTGCTAGTGCATAAATAATATCCGTAATTCCAGAAGGGGGGGGGGGGAGGGGCAACTGCCCCCCCCCCCTTTGCCCCCCCTTCCGGACGCCCATGGATCCGTTCCTGCCTGCCCAGGGACTGAAGTGCTCTCTCACGCACCGCGTCAAAGGCAGGGTAACGCCACAGAAGATATTCGGCCTTGCCTCTGGCCGGGCATGCCAGGCACTGAAGGTTCGGATGCCCTGATGTTCATTCGGTGCACCGAATGCCGGAATCCTATCGGCTAACTGAAGCTTTTGCAGGTACAACTTACATTAGGCACCACGCCCCAATGCTTCAATGGCAGTTGAGATTCGACAGGGATGCACGGCTTTTCTGAACTCGATGGACAGACGAAATGATGGTCACTGAAGAGTATGGAGCACGCTAGCGCTCGGTGGAGCTTTTTTTTTTGTACAAAAATTTAAATTTGTTTGTTTGTTTGTTTCCAGGGTGGTCGCCCGTGAAAAAAAAAATTGCCAACGGTGCCCACGGGGCGAGATCGAGCATTAAACTCCTGGTTTGTGTGTTCTGTTAGCGGTTAACTGAGTTAAGAACGCCTGTTCTCAGAAAGGTTTGACTCTGAGGCGTGCGGAAGTCGCAAACTGCCTAGTACGTCTCGTCAAAATATGTTTTGTTACACTCGATGACAGGAGGTGCACAGATCATGATCATGAGCAACTTCCGCAGTCATATGTCGCGCAGTTTTGTTTTTATTTCTTCTTCCTTGCCCATTCTACTCTTCGTCATATGTCGCGAGGTAGCTAGTCTGGACTGTAGGGCTCAGTATATATTATGGAAAAGCATTTTTGGCACAAAGGAACGGAATGAATGGAGACACGCTACGGAGGCAAAAATATGCGCTAATAAAGACGCCTGGGCTACACTGTGCACAAAAACACATTCTTTGCCCCGCTGACCGAAGGTCAAATGCGAGCAGCTAATCGGATTAGCATTGCGGGGCTTCGCCCTCCGTGGACAATATGGCTCTCAAATCCCTAGCGTCAACACACAGCTTGTGCCGTCCTACTGAAGAGGCCAAAAGTAGGGAAATGTGCGCCGAGCTCGGCGCACTCTCAGCGTCGTTATTTTCTCCTTCCGAAGGGTGTATACAGATACTTCCGGTTACGGCCGCATGTCCGGTAGTTTTCAAAATTTCTTACCCGCTGTTTGAAGTTTGAAGTTTAGTTCCATTTCAGTAAGAAATGAGGGACCCGAGACAACAAGTGAACGTCAATTCACTTGAGGGCGCTCGGGCCCCATTACATGGCAAAACAGCGAGGTGTCGGTAGTAACAGTTGTACGAGTACATTTACAGACTTTGTAGCTCTTACTACACGTAGCTCAGTTTTTTTTGTGTGTGTGTGTTAAAGGTAAAGGCACAATGTGAATGATAAACATGATCAGCGAATAACAGCAATTGTGCATAGCAACAAACCCAAAAAATACAAAAAAAGACATAGGAGGAACACACTGCAGGAAACCAGAAAAAAATATATTTGTGAGAGAAAGAATGAATGTATTGTTTTCTTGTTAACATTTTCAATATTAACTTTATTTTTACGAAAATAGTTTAACAGAGTGGGGAGAGTATGTGCGAGCATTTGATGGCCAAACGTCGTACGTACGAACGGTACCGTCCAGTTATGAGCAGAACGCGAAGGATATGTTCGTGTGAGTGTTGTTAAACTGGTGATCGACAGCATTGCGCTCTCAGAGGTAGTTACGTGCTGTTTGTAGCGAACTGCTAAGTTATACGAGTAGAGATAGTGTTCTGACATTACTTTAAAATTCTTAAAAGGCGGCGCGGTATGAGTGCAGTAGTCTTTTCCAGCTATATGGCGAATAGCCTTTTTTTGTAGTGCATATATTCGATTTAAATTTGTTTGTGTTGTTGTACCCCATACAAGGAAACAATAGTTTAGTTGAGACAAGAATAACGAGTTATAGATATGTAGCTTAATTTTCGGCGGTAGGAAGAAATGGAGTTTTGCTAAAATACCTACTGTTTTTGCCAGGCGTGAAATTATTTCATTCATGTGCCTATCCCGGGACATATTCAAGTTTGTTGAAATAAACGCCTAGTGTTTTCATTTCATCAACAACGCCAATAGGAGCGTGGCCAAAAATTAGATTATGATTTTTTTTTTTTACCTGAAAGCGTGATTGACAGCGCTTTTCAAATTCACTTTATTTCTGGTAGAAAGCAAGTATACATCATGAGCAAGAGAGTTTAAAAGAGGATGATTCTACCAAGGAAGACGAGGCAAAAGGCGTTTCATCTACGCCTGACAAGGCCTCGCCTCCTGGCGAGATACATTGCACTCTCTATGCTACAAAAGCCGTTGAAAAAAAGTATGTTACACCATTCATTACGTGCAGAAAACAGAAGCATTGTGAACAAGCATTATATGAAATTAAAACCGTAAGTACTACAGAAAACAAGAGAATTTTTCTTCAAAAAAAAAAAAGCTTACGTCACAACCTGTTAGTTATTGTGTAAAAAGGTAAGAACCACAGTTGCATAAATATTTATCTCAACAAAAGATTAGCTCCTAACCAGAAAAATTATTACAGTGTCAAAAGCATGAAGAAGCAACATTTGTATCGACATATTTCAATAATCTAACAATGAACACAGCAATACAAACGAAACACAAACCTAAATGAGATAACAAGGAGACAGATCATTTTTTTTCTACCAGGAGTACTTTTTTTATCCGTGCTTTATAAGTATACGGTGACTGTACATTCACTGCGATGTCAATAAGCTCTGGAAACAAATTTAAAAGGACAGGAATCTGGTAGTCTAACGATTGTGTACCATAGGAAGTTCTGACTTTTTTCTTAGCAAATGAATTTGCCCTAAAGTTATAGCCGCATTCTTGACGTCGGTACTTCCCAGGAAATGAATTTAGGTTGCTTTTTATTTGAGTGAATATGTTGAGTGCCAAGCGCTGTCGAAATATACTTGTAATTGCAAGTATTTCATTTTTTACGAACAGTGGAGCTGTGTGTTCTCGCAACGCTGCATTTTCTATGAATCGGATGCATTTCTTTTGAAGAATATGAAGACGTTCTAAATTACCAGTGGTAGTGGTGCCCCAAACTAGTATGCAGTATTGCAATCTTGAATTAATCATGGTGTAATAAAGCTGGCGTTTGAACCACGCTGGGAGCATAAACTTAAATCTATTTAGCATTCCAATAGTTTTCGCGAGGTCCATAGTCAAATAGTTTGTGGTGTGTCCAGTTCAAGTTTTCATGGAAATGTACACCCAGAAATTTCTGAGCGCTAACACGGTTTAATGTTTGCCCCTCGAAGACTAGTTTAAGTTTAGTGTCAATCGCCTTATTTTTAGCCCGAAAGATAATGTAGTTCGTTTTGTCTGTATTGAGTCTTAACTGGCTATGCTGCAACCACGTCGATAATTCTTCGAGCCATGTATTGGCATTCTTCATTAGGGTGATTAGACAATTGCCATGGAAAAACACATTAGTATCATCAGCATACAACACTATTTCGGGGGTTTGGGGTATTGATACAATGTCATTAATATATAAGAGAAATAGGAGAGGACCTAAGATGGAGCCTTGGGTACGCCATATTTAATTACCTGTGCTGTTGATCTGCTGTTATGAATACTGACGAACTGGAGGCGGTTGTATAAACAACTTTTTATCAAATCAAGAGCTTTGCCGCGGATTCCGTAGTCGTAAAGTTTACTAAACAATATATCGTGTTTAATGGAGTCAAATGCCTTCCTGAAATCTAGGAATATACCAAGAGTATATAGCTGTCTCTCTATGTTTGTTATTATTTTTTCCTTAATACTCAGTAGTGCTGATTCAACGGATTTCCCTTTTTGGAAACCATACTGTTGTTTTGAAATTATACCCTTAGAGGACAAAAAACTGCCGATTCTAGTGTTGATTATTTTTTCCAGGGCATTATAGGCATTGGAGACTGCCTTGTGGGGAAAAAACACGCCTTGTTTTGGTTACATTTATCTGCAGTGAATTCAATTTGCTCCAAGCGTTTAAATTATCCAATGATTGATTTATGTTATTTATAAGCTGGCTGTGATCATTGTTTCGAAATAAAAGTTGCGTCATCAGCGTATATTATATATTCTGGCCTTTTACCAATGTTTACAATGTCATTGACATAAAAATTACACAATAGGGGCCCTAGGATGCTTCCTTGAGGCATGCCTGTTGTAACACGCTTAGAAGAAGAAAGATTTTCGCCTATTACAACTCTTTGCGTGCGATGCTCCAGGTACGAACGTATCAAGTCTAAGGGTATACCTCGAATTCCATATGTTTCTGACTTTTTTAGTAGAGTCTGATGATTTAAGCGGTCGAACGCTTTGGAGTAGTCAATGTATACACCAGCGACCATCTCTTTGTTTTCAAATCCTTTCAGGATAAATTCTTTCTGTGCCAGGAGGGCCAGTTCAGAGGATCGGCCTCTACGAAAACCATATTGTGCGGAATTAATTTGATTACATTTGTCTGCAAATTTAATGATTTTAGATTGTATTAATTTTTCTAAGGCCTTAGAAAAAACAGGTAGTATAGATATCGGACGGTAGTTCGACAAGTTATTTTTATCACCCCCCTTGTACAGTACGACTACTTTTGATGCCTGCATTTTGTGAGGAAACTTTCCTGTGGAAAGAACCAAATTATATTAAATGAAAGAGGTGGTAAGATTATATCTAAAACATATTTCACCGGCTTAATTTGTATATCATCGATATCATCAACCGTGCTATTGTTCAAAGAAATGAATGCTGTATGAATCTCAGTCTCATTTGTGGGACTCAAGTAGAAACTCTCACTGTTCCTATTGATTCCATTCATAGCCTCAGGATGATATGAACTCGAAACTAAATTTACAAAATGATTATTGAAAGCCTCCGCCAACTAATGCCAGAAACCAGGGAGTTGTTTATTGTTAATTTGCTAACGCTATGATCTGTAGCAGAACGGTTTAAGATTTCATTTGTTTTTCCAGAAAACATCCAGTCTAGCGTTGCACTCTGGCTGAAAAAGGTCGTAAAGGTACGCTTCTTATTCCGTATAAAAGCATTGGTTTTGTTTCTATGGCGTTTAAATATCTCCCAGTCATTTGTGTCTCGTGTAGTTATGAACTTCTTGAACAATTTATCTTTCCTTCGTATCATTTTAAGGCATTCTTTTGATATCCAAGGTTTCTGAGATCTTGTTGGTTTTTACTTAGGGACTGAAATAAATGATATGAGATTTAGAAATAGAGGCAAGAAATTATTATACGCTTCATCAGAGGTTTCTGAGCTATATACGACATCCCAGTTTGTTCCTAGGAGCATAGTGAGAAATTTTTGTAATATGCTATTGATTATGCTCTGTATTTTTGGGATAACGGCTGGATTCTTCAGCCTGTCTTTAAGTGTCATTCGACTAAATAGGAAAATTTGAATGTGGTCACTGATATGTGAGGCAAGAACACCGGAGGTAGTATTTTGTATAGCTTCATTGGTTATAAATAGATCAGTGTGTTGCTGTTTGATGTCACGCGTGTAGCCGTTTCAATTAGATTGTTAAATCCATGCGAGTCAAGGAGTGTTTCAAAGTTATGCTGTAATGTAGATGGAGTTAGCATATGAATATTAAGATCACCTCCGAGGATAAGAACGAGCTTATTTTCATTTAAATAATTAAGTATCCTATCAATAAGACAGAGAAAACTAGAGACCCTCAGGGGGACGATACATTACTACAAGCAGATATTTTTTACATGTTACAGCAAGACACTCAGTACTCAACGTGGTAAAAGAAAATTTCAAGTAATTCACACTGAAGTGATCGTTTTATATGCATGAGCACCTCACCACTGCGTTTGTTTGGTCGGTTTAGAAAACGCATGTTGTAATCTGCATCCTTCATGGCGTCAGAATCAGATGTAAACCATGTTTTGGTAAGCATTATTACGTCGAATTTAAATCTAAAACTGTTTAGAAGAGCGATTAATTGATCCTCTTTGTTCCGCGCCGACCGTATGTTTAAGTGAAAACATGTGAGACTTTTTAGACCATGGGAGCAAAAAACTGAGTTAGCTTCTACAGGTGTTTTCGCCATTTCGGGATGCAGAAACACAGCACGAAGTCAGGCGCGGCCATAAGTAAACGGAGCACGCTATTGCGTTCGAAGTGCAATCACGCTTTCTCCATTGGTAATGAAGAAGCGTTTTTTGTCTACAAGCCCACCAACGTCCTCTACCAGCATGCGCGTACCACTGCTGGAAATTTCAATTAGGTGACGCGTGAAAAATATTCAAAGACAGTTGCGTGCTCCGTTTACTTTTGTCCGCGCCTTACACACACGTTAGGCAATCTTTTCAACATCACGCTCACACTGCACATGCAGCACGTTTCACTTCTCTTCTTTACGGGCAAAGATTTTCCCATCCTTAACCCCGACAAATTTCCAGTTGCAAGCCTTTTTCCTTTGAACAGTTTCACCCAATAGCACCTTTAGGGCTGGGCACAGGTGCTCATTGATATAAATGGGGTTACTTGAAGAATGTCCAAGGTCAGTCATTGAAAGTCGGGTTTTTTTGGCCTTCTGAAGCAGGCTACGGTGCGATCGGCTTTTCAGTTTAACAACAATGTTAGGACAAGCTTAGTCATTGCGAGCCTTTACTCTGTGGCAAACGTCAATGTCATCAGGCGTTATTGTCATGTCCAGCAATGTTGCCACTTTGCATACAGTGCCTGTAACATCCTCATCCTGCTAATGCAAAATACCTTTTATTTCGACATTGTAGTTTCTAGAGTACTGTTCTCCTGCTACGATCCTGAGATCGTGCTCCTCTAGTTGCTTTTTTATGTTGTCATAGTCGTTCCGCGGGCCTCGTTTTCCTTTTTCAATGCTACATTTCCCTTCTGTAGAGCTTCGTTTTTTGCTTTAGCGTCTTCAAATTCGTTGTTGTAGAACTCAAGACTTCCTTTAATCTCCCTCAGTTCTTTTCAGAGGTCTCGTTCAACCTTGCTCTTAAATTCTTTCATTTCTTTACTCTGC
Organism: Amblyomma mixtum; assembly: GCF_055824585.1. Taxonomy (NCBI): domain Eukaryota; kingdom Metazoa; phylum Arthropoda; class Arachnida; order Ixodida; family Ixodidae; genus Amblyomma; species Amblyomma mixtum. The sequence goes on from NC_143014.1 coordinate 172,322,377, forward strand.
AGACAAGCAAACAGGAATGACAACAAGGAAACACTGGCGTATGAAAATACTGGCAATATGAAAACAAACACTGGCAGCAGCGAAAGCAGCAGTATGCGACTTAAAGAAGAAACCATAAAAACCGATGCCAAACCTGAATATGCAAGAAAAGAGGATGCTAGGTGAAGAAAGCGTCCTTTGCTGCCTCGCTGCTGCAAAGTGGCTAGAGGCACCGATGTTCCCAGCTTTTGTAGCCTTCAGGCGACCACGTGGTAGCTGTCGTGCACGGTCACGCCCCTCTTTAGGCGATGATAGTCCGAAGTTCTTGGCCTCGCTATCTGAAGCAGTCAAAGGGCAGCCGTAGCCACGAGTGGAAAATCGTTCGTTCGTTGTCGGGTTGTATCAGAATTTAGATTAGAAAAGGAATTTTAATGAGGGAAAGGTGGGGAGGTCGGCCGGTGGTAACATGGCCCTGGCCTATCAGAATATGCAAGAAAAGAGGATGCTCGGTGAAGAAAGCGTCCTTTGCTGCTTCGCTGCTGCCAAGTGCTTGGGGGGACCTCATATATTATCTCTAGATGCTGACAAAGCACCCCCCCCCCCTTTTCAAATCACAGCAAAAGACCTTCGGATCTTTCAAGGCAAAAAGTTACTAGACGGCTGCGGTACGAAGAGCCAACTTCGGCGTCATGTGGCAACGGGGCAGTCGGAGAGAGCCACTAAGTGCGGGATTTCCAAAGCACACATTCATTTCCTGCGGATGATGATGATGAAAACCTTTATTATTAACAAAGAAGCAAAAGAGAGAGAAAAGTACAGATACGGGTGGAATCCTTAGTTCAGGATCCCAATGGCCACCGCTGTGGCTCTAGCCTGGGGCACTAGTGTGCGCTGCGTCGCCAGTTCTGAGCTGAGCAGGGTGGTCTCCCACTGTTCGTCGGAGTGATGTATATCTAAATCTGGGGGTTTGTCGCCAGAGCACCCCCATGTTACGTGGTATGTGGTGGGAGTCTCGCCACACCAAGGGCAAACCCCGTCATATTGGTCCGGAAAGATAATATGAAATCTATGTAGGTTTGGGAAAGTGTTGGTCTGTAATCTACGCCAATCCCTGGCCTCTTCCGCGTTTAGCTTGCGGTGCTGGGGAGGGTAGACTTGTCTCTACGTTCGTAGGATGTGTAGTCTTTCCCCGTATGTAGGGGGGAGGGGAGAGAGGTCAGGGAGGTTAGCTGCTCGGTTAGTGTACCCTCGAGCAAGGCTGTCCGCGGCCTCATTTCCCTCGAGCCCCTCGTGCCCGGGTGTCCAAGTGATTTCGTGCGTTTTGGTAGACGTTTTAGTGGGATCAGTGTTAAGCAGCGACGCGACTGATCTTGGAACTCTGCCTGAGACGAGGAGCCGGTACGCAGACTTTGAGTCGCTCACAATTTTGAGGTCTTTCCCCGAGGCGTCGCCATATTGGATGGCTAGCGCGATTGCAGCTGTTTCGGCTGCAGTGGGGGTACTTTTTTGGATGGAGGCGCTGGCGATTTCCCGAAAATTGTTATCCATGACGACCGCAGTAGCGTTGGTGGAGTTGGGGTACGTGGCGGCGTCTACGTAGACAGCGTTTCTGGCTTGTCGGTGAGTGCGGCGCAAGTAATCTACTCGTGCCTTTCTTCGGCCTTCGTGCGTTTCCCTCTGCATGTTTTTTGGCAGAGGGGTCACATGAATGCGAGAGCGAAGATTGGTGTCGATGTCCTGGGTGTCTTGGACTTGCCGGAGGTCCGCCGGTGTGCCAATTCGTTCTAGGATAACGCGGAAAATTGGGCGTGTTGGTACATGACTTGAACAAATAAATAGCAGCGCAAGGAGACAAGGACAAGAAGAGACAACAGCGCCGTCCTTGTTAATATTAAGGTGACACTAGTCTTTAAACGTTCACTTTCTAACTATTATAGTTAGGAGTCTAGTTATAATTAGAGATTTGTGGCTGACCACTGTAGTGGTTACCATATCACTAGGGTTTTTTTTTATGGAATAGCTAGTGGAACAGTGGGATGGCAGTGCACCTGAGCACTGGCATCCAGTTAATTCCAGTTAATTTTAAAACACCCTGCTTTTTAGGTTTTTCAAAAACGCGATTACATTCGGCGCTGTAGCTCGGCAAAATTGATTGTAAAACATTTTATTCGCCGGAAAGAGCTTGGTAAGAGGTCGCGTTAAGTGGTCGAGAGTACGCAGCCCTAGACGACTTTGTCACCCATGGAGGAAAGAAGGAAAAGGAAGAAGGTTTCCTTCCTCCATGTTGTCACCCCACTCCACCGCCAAAACTTGCGTTCTGGGGTCAGAGCTAGCCAGCACGGTCTCCCACCGCTCGAGAGAAGGAGCGGTAACTAGATCACCCGGATGTGGCTCTATTTTGCAATCCCACAGGATGTGATCATAGGTGGCTCATTGGCCACAGCGTTTACAATTTGAGTTGTAAAGATCTGGATAAATGTTCGCGAGGAGTGATAGTGAAATTTGGCCTTTGCGCGTGCCTCTCAAATATCGCGCGTCGCGCGACAACGCCCACCGGTTTACGTCACTCGATGGCGCGCGTGTCTTGTGACCTTGATTCTCCCGTTTGCTCTAAAGCCCCTCCATGGCGCTACGGAGGGGCTTCAGTTAGCTCTGCAGCGACTTTACTGCTCTGGAACAGCGAGCACCGTAGCTCGGGCAGGAGAAAGAAGACTTAGAACACGACCGCGGCGTCCGCGGGCCGCATTTAGTTGGAGGCGAAACGCATAAGGCGCCCGTTTGCTGTACGTCGGTGTACGTTAAAGACTCCCAGGTGGTCGAAATTATTCTGGAGCCCTCCAGTACAGCACCTCTTTCTCTCTTCAAGCCGCCGCGTTGGCTGAGTGGTTATGGTGCCCGGCTGCGATCCGCATGACGCGGTTTCGATCCCAGCCGCATCAAACCCAAAGGCAGAATAGAACTGGTAGAGCTATCAAAGTTAATAAGCGCAAGGTAACTGACGCAAAGTAGTTTAATGTGGATAGAATCGAGCATGCTCTGAAGACCGGAGGCTGCCTAAAAGCGATGAATGGGAAGTTTTGCATAGGCAAAAATCGGAGACAAAGAGGGCAATGCCATTAGCATCAACATGGATAAGATATTTAGTGTCCGAAAAGTTCTACACAAATCTATACTGTAGCCAATCTAATGAGGACGTAAATGAGATAGGCAGTATCACGCAACACAACCCGCCAGTAACAAAAGAGGAAGTAAAGCAATGCAAGGGGGAAAACAGGCGGTGAGGAAAAGATAACAGCATATCTGTTGAAGAACAGAGGGGAGATTATGCTGTAAAAAAATAGCCACCCTGCATGCTTTATGACCTCGAGCATACCAGAAGCTTGGAAGAACGCTAACATATCATAAGAAAGGAGAGGTCAAGGAATTGAAAAATTACAGATCAATCAGCTTACTGTCCGTTGCATACATAAGGTATAAAGGTCCCGTTGTCCACAAAATCCGGTGTCGGCGTTGTGAGCGAAAAATATCGAGCATGACTCTGGCAGGTGGTGCCAGAGAGCAACCTAGGATGCAGGTGGATTAGGTGCCTGGAACAGGGGCGGGTTTGTGAGTGCCACATGGAGAGGCCGGTTCTGCTTGAGCAATGGATTTGTGGATATATATCCGCAACTGGCCTAGAAACATCGGTATTGGGGTTCATTTCAAGGCGATCATACATCCTGTCCCGCCAGCAGGCCCAATTGCCGTAAACGACCAGTCAGATCTCATTGCGTATAACGTTTTTTGAGCTCAAACGTGACCCATTACACTTCGGTAAGATATTTATGCTAAACCAAAACAAAGTGATTTTTTGCCAACTATTCATCACTCAGTGCTCGGTAAACGAGCTGTTCTTGCGCTATGTATTAAACACTAACTTCTTGATTCCATCTTGTCGCAATCTCCGTTGTATCCGATACTGTATCAATCAAGAAATTTTGTGTATGGAATACTTGAGCAACGTGCACAGCGATCAAAACAATATTTTTCTAAAATTCGCCAGCTGGTCTGCAAACTATAAAAAAATTACCGGTGGTTTAGTTCCGGTTAAACCTACTAAGACGCGATAGCTTGACATGTTAAGCTTGGTAAATCTGTTTATTCAGCATACATCATACTGTCGTTGTAACTTCGCAGCTCGACGAGCTGCTACGGCGGGGTGTTCGTCATCTTCCATCGAGCTACACATGGCCTGTCTCCTTATATTCACTAGTTATGACGTCATCAGTAACATGGATCACGCCATGTCATGCATGCGATAACGTCACATATCATATGACCACCCTCTTTTGACCTTGACCTTGGGTACCATGGGGTAGCACATTATAGTAACACCATTAGCTCTTCATGGTTTGACCTCTGGCTCGCTTCAAGGTCAAAACTGAAAGCACGGCGACGTTGGCTTTACATGGCCTAGTGAAGCTATAGCTTCAATAACAAATACTGCTGATGGTTTAGATTGGTTACTCGTGTACGCGAAAGCTTCTCACACTCTGCCGAACGGGTTGTCCGTGAATTTCTGGCGAAACTGCCTTGTTAACCACATGGTCAGTCCCTCTCTGACTCTGACCGGTTGCCATGGCAACGGCGCATGCGCAGATGTGGCCTTGCGCCCGACACGGCGAAATGCTCCGCAGCTAGCGTAGTGAAGCTTTCGCTTCAAAATGGGTAACCAACTTGCACAACACATCTGAAACATTTCAAACATGTTCAAAGCTGAAACAGCACACAAAAAAAAATTAAGTGCGGGTCAACTACTCTTGAACCTGGTTAGAGAGCGAAAGCTGTGGCGTATCGGGCAAATACGCGGCTTGGCGTCTGTAATGTTGAGTGCGTTCCGGACAGTGGATAGGCAGCGCGCCCACCCTGACAGGTGGCAGTTAATGGTTGATCCCGAGAGTCTGCTCAGCCAATGAACGCTGAGGCCTATTGCTGCAGTTCCGCGTGTCTGCCACAACATTTTCAGTGGCAACGCATGCATCCCATGTCCCTCTCTCACCACCCCACGTACCTCAAAGCGCGATTTAGACGTCCACTCACCCTGGGAGCCAATTATGCGCACTTCCTTTCCTTGAAATCATTGGAGTCTAAAACGTTGTCAACGCCAACGCCGATGAACACAATCAACGCCGACGGCATGTATGGCTTCATTGCCGCGTTTCTGCCACAACGTTGTCAATGCCAACACATGCAGCACACATCTGTCACTACCACCGCTTAGCTTGAAGCACGACTGAGCTGGGCACTGTCCTAGGGGGCTAGTTATGCACCTTTCCTTTGCTTTAGAAGCTCCCGCTCTTAATCGGTTTCGTAGCTCAAAGCGCGGCTAAGGTGTTCACTGTCCCAGGGGGCCAGTTATGCCTTTCCTTTGCCTTCGAAGCTCCCGTTCTTCATCCGTTTCGTAGCTTAAAGCGCGACTAAGGTGCCCACTATCCCAGGGGGCCAGTTATGCTCCTTTCCTTTTCTTTGCTTTATCTGTTGGCAACGTGGCATGGTCCTTGGTTATGAAAGTCATTTGATGGTCAAACTTGCGGCCGCGGCGAAACTGGCTTTATCTTTATCTTAGTGCACAGTGTCAACTGTGCAGTCCGCACACCTCATGCCGTGTTTTAAATCGTGTGGGGGCTTATGTCCGCTGAATTCTTTATTGCGTAAGCAATACTGCGCCAGGTTTCGAGCCATCGCGTAGCTCCCGGCTGTGGCCGAGGTCAAACAGATGAGCGCCGTTGCCATAGCAACCGTTTCAGCCACGCTCCACCAGGCGGGAGAGGGAGCGGGAGGGAAACGGGGAATAAATACGTGCGTTCACCTCGGGCAAAACAGTTGCTGCTTGCTTACGCAACTTGCCCGGTTTAACCAGCGCTAAACCTCAGCTAATTTTTTTCTTTCTACCAGAGAGCACATTGCACCTTATTTGGGGCGGAAAATAACGTATTCACTCCGAGCCTATAGTTCTAACATTCTAAGACCATGACAGACGTTGTGAAGATATGGAATCACAGCAAATTTTGTATGGTTTTTGCTCTTCCTGTCGTTTTCATACTGCAGTAGAAAGGCAGATTGAGTGAGTTGGTAATCCATAACAAGGTTTTTTCAACAGCGCTAGACAGCAGGACATGACTAGCGCCATGTTTGACTCTTGTTGTTCTTTGTCCTGCTGTCTAGCACTGTTGAAAAAAAATCTCCTTTTCAAACTTCTCGTCGTTTTCAAGTCGATCTGATCAACGACTCATTACGAACGGACGATCCCAGGTGTTGCGGAAAGGCAGCTTCGATTCATCTACAAACCTGGGCATGCAAATAATGCGCCATCGCGTGATTTTACAAGAGCTTGTCGAAGGCTAGAAAGGCGATTTCCTCTTTGAAATTTCTGAGTGGGCAGATCTGCTCTTTGAACACTTTGAGGGCATTCACGGCATTAGATGGAAGGCTAGCAGACTGAACAAATATCAAGTATATCTAAACAAACTGGTTACAAGACACCCCACAAGGCGCTTTCCAAATTCCGGTCTACTCGAGCGAAAACAAAGTCAACACAACAGTAAATAATAATACCTGTTCTTTGCCAGTAGTTTACCATCCCTCGCCACTAGTAAATAATTCAGATATAAAGCTCCGACTGAAATCCCCGAACTACTTGTTGTTGTAGTTGTCCTACTTGTGAGTACCAACTTATCTTTATCTTCAAGAATTTTAGTAGCGTGTTTTCTTCCTTCAAATGGTGCAGTGACATAAATAACAGCGTGGTATTCGCCTACAAGCGCTAAATAATTTATAGATTAATTTCTTCTCTCATGCTGTTTCGATTTCGATTTCATCAACTGAACGATGGCTGTAATGTGTAGTTGACCTTTAAGTCACGTGAGGCACAAAAACTTGCAATATAAACGCTGATACGTAGTTTCAATTCACTACAACACTTCAACCAACCTCCTTCAACAGACAAATACGTACCCTCATCCCACAATTTACTCGCACATTTACCCAGACAAGTACACGAGTACATGTAAATTCTGCCCTCAGCCAGCCAACCTCACGCATATGATGTGGGGTTGCTGAAATCTTCCCAAACGACATAGCAACATTGAAAATATGGAGCAGTGGGAGGCACTGATGCGCAGCTCAGATCCAGCCGTCCAAGTGGCGGCATGCAAGTGGGCTGCGGAGGCCGCCGGGGCTCAAGGGCTCCCGTCTGCCTGATCCCATCACCCTTCCCTTTTGAATTTGCGCACAAGTAAAGTCTTAAACAACAACAACAACAACCTGCTACAAGATCTCGAATGGAAACAAACGACGTTTCTGCAGTTATACTGCCGTTTTTTTTTTTTGTCACTTACGTGACCTAAAGGTCAACTAACGTCACAGCCATAGTTCGGTTGATGAAACCGAAGCAGCGTCAAGATAAAAGTCAGTTATACATTTTTTTAGCGGTCGTCAATGAACATCACCCGCTGATTCACGCATATTGATGTCTACCGCATCATTTGAAAGAAGAAAACTTGCATGCAGAAATTTGATGTCTAAATCCTCTAAGGTATCGTGCTCAAGTACAGGAGACAACCACATCCACACCGAAAGCACAACTGTCCCTCTGGATTACCCCTACTTTAAAAATTCACAAGTCATCAGAATGCTTTCAACCCCGCAAGGGTCGACAATGGACAGTGCTGGAGAGGGCTTCAGCTGATACCTGCAGGTACCTCCCGCACTTCAAGTGCCTATCTGCATGATAGCAGTCCTGAAACGCCAATATATTCCTCCTTCAATACTCCACTGACTAAAACTCGTCGCAAGGCATTTACGCTCTTTCCGTGTACACACCTGCCTCCTATCCGTCACACTCTTTCCTTCGTTTCACTGTGCCTTAAAATCAGGATGTCGAACCGGAACCGAACCCGTATTTTCGCCCGGAGCTGGAACCGAACCGAACCCATATTTTTTTCGTCATCTTGGAACTGAATCCGAACCGTTCCGAACCGGTTTGCGACTCGGTTCAGCTCCACTTTTTTTTTTTTTTGCAACCCGGCATACTTTCCTTCTCTCTTTCTTTTTTTTTTTTCAGACAAAATGAGATGTGCCAGCGCGTAGATACTGAGCGCCGTCTGCGTTAGGCAATGCGAAAATGACATCCAGTCTATGCGGCAACAAAACTGAAAGAAGTCTGGTGTCTAGGCAGAAACTTAATGGCTTCTGTAATGTGCTTTCGGTAATTCTAAAGCATTCTACACCATATCGATGTGAAATCTTGAGTTTATCAGAGCCACCTTCTTTCTCATGTTTGCGTGCATGTTTAGTCGAATTATTGGCGGCTCTAACTCGTAAAGCACTGAGTGAGAATGGTTCCTTTTTCCTTGTGTCATGTACCATAAATATGTGAAACATTGGCACAACGACCCAACCAAGTTGCGCAACATTTATTTTCGGAGGCACTCGTCTGAGAAAGCAGGTACAAAATAAGACCCCTCACGATGGCTCAGTGACTGTAGCGCTCAGCTGCTGATGGGATCCCAAGGTCGCAGGTTCAACCTGGGCTCAGGGGACCGCATTTCGATAGCGGCAAAACACAAAAAACGCGCGAGTGCTGTGCGATGTGAGCGCACGTTGAGGAGTCCCAGCTGGTCTACGTTAATCTGGAGTCCTCGAATGCAGCATCCCCAATAGCCCCCGTGTCGCTTCGACACGTTAAACCACAGATATTAAGACTTTAATTTAAAAAAATAGAAAGTATAAATTGGTACAGCTTTTTTCCCCAGAATCCGAGCATTGTCTGTTGTACGCGACGGAAATAAGCAAGGAAAGGCGGGCTCGCAGCAGCGGTAAAAACAAATATATATATATATATATATATATATATATATATATATATATATATATATATATATATATATATATATATATATATATATGAATAGCGATTACACAAAAGGTCAATGCGCAAATGCATGGCTCGCTGGCATGCGATAATGAATACGCCCAGAAAGGTGCTACTGTAATGAAATGTAACTGGAATGAATTGATTTTGTGTTATACCAATACGCTGAAATTGTTCTGCTTATATATATAAAAAAATGCCAGTCGCTAGGGGGTTGCTGCGTCACGCTGTTCTCGGACTGCTGTATCTTTCATTCTCTGACGAGTGACCCATATCTGGCTCTCGCTGTCGCACTTCGGAAAGTTCGTGTCTCTGTTACAGGAGGCTTCTGCTTAGAGGAAGTAATGACCAATCAGAAACTTTGTCATTTGCCTTCTGGAATAGAGATTATGGTTTATGGGTTATGGGGTTTAACGTCTCTAAGCAACTCAGGCTAGGAGGGACTCCCTAGAGATGTTCCAGGGACAACCGAAGAGTGAACAAACCGAAAATATCAGCACAACATTCTTTCACGACCATGTCCAGAAATGACAGATGCGCACTTAGTCGCCTAATGAGCAGAGCTGCCAGGAGGACGAGGTTGTGGTTCTGAAAAATAAAAGCCCGCGGAAACTAGTCGGTGGACAAAAAGTGCACGACAGATTGACCAGACTCTATCAAGGTAGCAAAAAAAATGCTGTCGACGCATCGGCTTCCTGTGATGGATGCCAAGAAAAGTCACAAAAATTCTGTGGGGCGCATTTACGTTCTTCCTCGGACAATGCAGGACTTGCAAAAGCGTCACAACGCAACGCCGCAAAAGACACAGCGCTGTTGTGTCCCCTTCTTGTTCTGTGACGTCTTTGCGCTGTAATAATGAATGTAGGTAACCAACTCGCCCAAAATGTTGTATTACGCAAAAGAAGATATTGCAGATTTGCGTGCGGACTGAAACAAAGTGTTCCCAACCCATTCAAACTTTCTTTTTTTTTATCCTACTCTCTTTATCGGAACAAAAGATTGCGTCTATATAAGCATAGACCAAAACTTAATTTTACACTTCACTTGGGAGAAGCCACGATTAGCTGTGTTTTTGAAGATAACGCGAGTTACAACGCGATGTCGAACAGGTGATTTAAATAAAATATGTTTGGTAAGCTCTTGAGACGCATGATGTGCCGCTGGGGGGACTTGACTAGCAAATCTGTTTTGGGGTGACGGAAAAGTGTTGTCAGTATGCACCTGCGGATACAGGACAGCTTCCTCTTTCAATAGTGTGCGGTAAAGTTGAGGGCGCAGGCGGCCGTCCTGCGGCGGCCGCGTATAAGTACTTTGCTTAGGAGAAATTCCCGACTGACACGAGCTTCATGGCAGACCTACTATAAGGCGAAAGCCTTTAATGCCTCACACTGTCTTAGCAGACGCGTCGGCAGATTTGTCCGCCTTTCGGCATCACTGCTTAAAAAGAAACTGCGCCGAGGGTGGGAATCGAACCAGGGTCTTTGGCATTTGAAGCGAAGACGCTACCATTCCGCCACGAAGGCTCAAGGATGGAGCGTGAATAAAGGCGCATCTAGTGAATGCATGGGTTTCATAAATAAAATAAAAGGAATAAAGTCAAGGAAAGGAAAAATAAAAAATTAAAATAAGACAATAAACAAGAATAAAAAAACAAAAATAAGATATGAAAATAAAATAAAAAACAATAAAAATAAGAAAAGGAGCAAAAATTAAAAATGAAAAATAAACAAATAGGAAAAATAAAAAGTAAATAAAAAAACAAACAGTGCACCAGGAAACGCTTTCGCCTTGCAGCACTTTAGAGAGCCAAAGTGCCCCATCAATTTTTTACTCGCACGACGGGGTCTCTGAAACTTCTGGAACTGGAGGGCTTTATATGCAAAATCCACCAGCTTTACTCCTTAGGTACCTCATCAGATTGATTCCATAGCCGATTTAGCTAATTTTGAGTTCATTTGATTTAGCGGCCCTCGCCGCAAATTCGCATCCTTCTGCCACGGACAGTAAATTAAAGTGGGTAAAGTAAAAACAACTCGCATTGAGCATATTTTCCTTTTTATTTTGTATACCAATGTCACACAGAGAAGTAGACAGCATAATAAGGTTGATTAAAGGCCGCCTACGTTCGTAATTCTTTTTTTTTTTTGTCTGAACCCGTTTGAACCGGCTCAGTCCAATCCGACCCGGTCCGAACCGGTTCGAACCGGAACGGAATGTCACTCCGAAGCCGAACCCGTAACTGAACCCAAAAGGCGTGAACACGAACCCGTACCGAACACGAAAAAATTCCGGTTCGACACCCTGCTTAAAATGTGTCTCGATGGCAGAAAGGCTACAGCTCTCCGCATGTCTGCGTTGGGTTGATCCTCAGTGGCACGGTCATACTAGGCGGCTTCCAAAAAGCCAAAACGTCCCATAATTGCGTTACCAGAGAGCCTCACATTACTAAAAGAACTCTGTAATTAGAATCACTTACAAAATTTTCCTCCTAAATTCTCCCTCTTTCTTCGCAAACTCGCGGGCAATATAACGGCGCGAGTTAATTAATCAATAAAGTCAGCAAACCCTGCAATATTATATTTTTCTTGCTAGTACGACGTGTACGGTTGTGTACTGCGCTCTTGAAAACGCACCTGCGCATGACAGCCGGGTGGCATTTCGAGGCTTCGAATGATACGCTGCCAACATGTACTACGTTTCTAGGAGCCTCTAGGCAGTCCGCTATGTTTCCAGAATGAATAGAGCTAGAACTTCATTCTCTGAAAACGCGCACAAGGACAATTCTTGCGAAACACTGCTGCAAGATCTTGTTAACTTGAACCGCTACGTTGCCAGTCGAGCATCTCGGTAAACCGGTGGCGTAAGAAGGAAGAGTAACTGAGCGAGAGAAGTGAAACTGAGAGGGAAAAAATTGCTGACTGGAAGGACAGCGTGGCAATGGTGGTGGGACCCGTTTATTAAAACAGCCTTTATGTCAAGCTTTTAACAGGCCCCGGCCCAGACAGCTTGGTCTAATAAAATAAATAAATAATAATAAATAATAGAAAATAACACATATTTCGTAGTGCGCCTTTCAGTTACCTCATCTTTCGTTTTCATTTAAAAAATTTTTCCTTTTTTTTCGCTTTGAACTTGTTCAAATCTGTGCACCTCCTTCGGACTACACCCTTTTTTTCTGCATACTTGCTGTAGTTCCTAGTTTCAGGGGTGAGGGGAGAATGTAGCGCTCAGAAAATTTCGGGGGCTGCTCTGACCCCGAAACACCCCCGCCCCTGGCTACGCCCCTGATACAAAGAGATACGTCGATGCAGCCTACCGTCAAACAATTGCTCCTCACAAACGATCTCACACAATCCAAATTACTCAGCCTTCAAAGCTCAAGCAAAGTTTGCTGTGTGTGTATCTTTATTTTTGTCCTTGAGACTGTTGCAGGCTGCAGGAGAGACTTGCTTACAGTTAACAGCCAACAATGGTTCTTGAAAAGCTTGAACGAGTAACTGGAATCAGTCTGTTGCTGGGCGTAGAATTTCTGCCCATCTAGGAATGAGGAGATGTCGCACTATATGGTTACCTCCGGCGAACCGGTATAAACTGAATTCTTGGGCGTGTGCATTGCCCCATAACTTGAATCCTGGTTCACCATACCTCGTGGGCATTTGCCTCGGAAGAAGAGTTTGTTTTCCTTCATGGCATGTGCTCACTACAGCCACGCGATGTCGTTAAGCGGCGGCACTTGCGAGCAGGGGTTTCCCCAGAAATTGAATTTAGGGGGTTTAAACTTCTAGGGGGGAGATGGGTGATAGGGTAGAGGAGCGGTAGTAACCTTTAAGTGTTTTTATTTTTGCCGTTGATATGTTTTGTAGAACCAGTAACGTTTATGACTCCAACACTCACGACAAAGACGTCAAAAATTCCCCGTCGTGAGTAAAAAAAAAAGTAGTAAATCGTTACGAATTAAACAGATGCCTTGAGAAAAACAAAGAGGTGTGTACATCTCCCTTCAACCCCCCCCCCCCCCCCTCACTCTTCCTTGGTTGTGTGTAGGGAAATCCCTGCTTGCGAACTCTATATGGTAGCTAGTCTTTGACGGTGGATTACTTAAAGCCTTCAAATTCATTTCCCTCAAAAATAAAAAAAAAACTGTTTCTAGCGCTCTCCATAGCACATAGGTGGGATTCGTGCATTTGTATCGATTTAAGAGGCCATTTTACGCAGCAGCACTGCAGTGCGTATGAAGCGTCTTTCATTCGGTTTAGGTTTAATGCTCAATCGCTTTTATTACTGAATTTAAAGGGGGAATTATAGCTTTCCGAAAATACTCGCCGCCCCTGGGGCCATATTCTGTAACGGTTCTTCTCCTTATTCGTTCTTTCTCCCCTTTGCGATTGGTCAGCCTCGACTCGGATATACCGCCGCCGCCTGCTGACGCCGACTGCTGTCGGCCAGCCCTCACGTATCGCAGTCGGCAGCTACATATACTTTAAGAGAAGATGAAAGAACTGGGAGAACGATAGTGCCGCAAAATACGTTCATGCATGATAACAGAAAAACGAAGAATGGCTGGGACAGGCTGTACGTGCCCGCTCAAAAAGTCAGCGGCTTACTGTCGTGATGTGACAAGTATACTTAGCGAACCAAAATTTCGGTGTGTACAGACAGTTCCACGTATCTGTAACTTAGGTTTGGAGGAATTGGCAAAAATTATTCGACTAACAATGACATAATACTCTTCGCGGTTGCCTAGAGCCTTTAAGGTATTCTCCATCCAGATTAAGTCGTTCATTTGTTAGGGGAAAGTAACTTTTGGACTGGGTACACTGAAGTATTCAAATACAAAGCTATTAAAAGAAAGCCCCTGTGGGGCCATTCTTGTCAGAGCCACCGCGGTGGCTCAGGGGTTATGGTGCTCGGCTGCTGACCCAAAAGATGCGGGCTCGATCGGCCGTGGCGGACGCATATCAATGGAGGCAAAATGCTAGAGGTGCGCGTACTGTGCGATGTCACTGCACGTCAAAGATCCCCAGGTGGTCGAAATTGCTCGTAGCCTTCCACTACGGCATCCATCATAGCCTGAGTAGCTTTGGGACGTTAAACCCAACTAACCACAAACCGCAACCGTTTTTTTGTCAACTGGCGTTTTGCTTTCAGCCTTTCTCCTTCGCTCCGGAGGAGCCTCCCATACCTCACCCTGCTTGAAGCGGAAATGAACAAAGCAAACGCAATCATTCGCACGGCTTACAAACAAGCACTCGGCCTCCCCGTGTACACATCAAATGATAACCTCGAGGACCTCGGCTTGACCAACACCTTCGCAGAGATCCGAGAGGCTGTACTCACCCCAAAAAAAGAAATACTTTTCGCCACTAAAGCGAGAACAGCCACCCTAGAACGAACAAATAAATAGCAGCGCAAGGAGACAAGGACAAGAAGAGACAACAAGGACGGCGCTTAATATTCTTGAAATAGAAAGGTCAGAATGCGTAATGCACCTCTTTCATCTGTATGAACTCATTACTTACTGCTGCCAACTCCTTTCAAGATCATCCATAATGTGGAATCACTAAAATGAACAACACTTTGCCATGCCTTTCTAAGTCGCAAGCACTTGCAGTTAACTTCTCGATAAAGAAAAAAATTAGGCACTCTGCTAAGCACTCTGTGTATCTCAGCACAGCAACAGCACTCTGCTAAGCACTCAGATACACAATCAGCAACAGCTGTCCCAATGGCATAGAGGGCATAATACAAAAATATAACATAATGTATTATTCACTGTCTCTAAAGTGAACTTGTACTGTTCTGACAGCTATACTGTCACGTCATGGTCACATCCAAGCAACAAAGAAAACAAACAACACTTCATGGCAATACATATCACAAAAGTTTCAGACAAACATACTAAGACAGCAAAGTTCTCACATTACACAGCCAGATATATGCAGTCAAAAAGGAAACTGGCATAACACTACATGGGGCACATTACAGCATTATAATGCAAAGTTCAAAGCTGCAGCAACAGCTTCGCTGTAATAACTGACAATTATGTAGTGGAAAATCAGGAGGAGAGATGAGATTCCAAAGCTTGCTAGGATTAGAATGGTCAGAGCTGGTCTCAGGAAAGGGATAACAATGGATGTGATCTGGCCATTGATGATGGTGATCCACACAGACAAGGCTAGTGCCATATTGGTACATGGGACATAAATAAATAATACAATGTACTATTGACTGCCTTTTATGTCAAATTACAGTTTGGACAGCCATAAATATCAACTTTTGAAATGTGCTGCTTTTAGCAGCACATTTCACGATCATACTACGAAGTACATTTCATTGGCTGCTGTACACTTGTGCAGTTCGGACAGCCGTCCATTTTACAAAAGTTCCAACAAACTGACTAAAACAGCGAGTTCAAGAATGCAAGACACAAAGAAATTTTTCATCTTCATAGTTCTCAAGAAGGGTGGCGTAAATCATAAAGTATATAAAGTTGCTCAGCTGGTGCTGTTTGCTACTTAACCTGCACTGAAATATTTAACAAGGTACAGAATAGTGCGTGGAGTTCAACATTTCACAGCTGCACAAGGGTTGTGGATTAATTTCAACCACCTGCGGCTCTTTAACATGTGCCGTGTGATGTCAGTGCATGTTAAAGAACCCCAGGTGGTCGAAATGCATCTGGAGCCCTCCACTATGTTAAACCCCATACACCATACCACACACTGCTTAACGTTTTTTAAATATGGGCAATGTCTCTTTTTCAAGAACCAGGCTGCAATTTTAAAGTGAAAGCTTGAGAAATGGGTGAGTGACAAAAGCAAGTACACAACTACATCTTGGAAACTTATGGTAATGCCTCACCAGGAGGTACCATTATGCTCTTTCCACTTAGCAAAATAACACTATGGCTCTTAGCATTAAATTATTAAATTACTATATTAGCATTAAATTAATAAGCAGATTATACTAGACTAGTGTGCCCTATGGGACTATTCCATAGCATTAAATTTTTATGCAGACTATCTTAGACTATGTGGTGCATCCGAAAAAAGAACTTCATTGCTTTTAAAGAACAGATAAAGCACAAAATAGGTCCTTTGGGACAAACATGATTACAAAGGTACTGTATGCAATTGTAATTAAGCTGCACTAAATAAAGGCTGTGTTTTTTACAGAAGTACAGTACAAAGAAAATTTTACACGAAAAGTTTAGTGAATGCTGTATAGCACAAGTGAACTCTGGTTCAGAGAAAACGTTTGCTTTTCTTGTTTATTTTGAACTGTAAACCTAGGATTTAAATGACTGACGGAACTACATCACCACCTGATTCACTGAAAGTTGAAAACAACCTTCCATACAACATAAGTACATGAACCCCCTACTGGCTTCAAAGAAGAAAAGGCTCACATACTAAGCCCTCAAAAATTGTTAGCTGATTTTGGGCACTATTCCTTTCCCTTTTCCAAACTAATGCAGACTGGCACTAGGAAAAAAAGAAGACAAATCATCATAGACGTCTGAACATTGATTGCTACCATAAGGCTCTTTCGATGTTTACTAAAATGCAATCGTAATCAAAGTTTCAAGCACCCTCAATGTGTCACACTGCTACACATTGCCTCTCGGTTCTGATCGACGACTTGGTCTGCTAAATGCCAAGTGACACTGCATGCACCCATAGTTGTAGCAAACAAACGAGTCCATAATTGAGCAAAAGTAAAGAACAAGAATATTCTTGACAGAAATGTTGGCACGTCATTTTCAAATCATGCGCAAGAAAGCAGTTTTGCTTTGCCACTAAGCTTGCATCTGAATGTTGCGTCCACACAAGGCAAGCAGCAGCAACTCTTCAAATGAAAATCTCGATTGTGGTTTTGTTACCAGCTTTGTGTTGAACAGGATCGGCCTCAATAGTGATCGACATTGGCTGTGTAGCAATGCCAGATCCACACCGAGTTCCCGTTTAGCAATAGTCACATGGGCATCTTTGATTTCAACTGAAATTCTGAGCGCGCTCGAACGGTAAAGCTGCAAGACGCAACAGCTTTTGAGAGTCTGAGGAGGCACCCATCTGGAACTGCGCACACAGCGACACAGCTTTGGCCTTGACCACGTATTTACATTACTCACAATAAACTAAGCAAAACGAAAAACGCGTGCTTAAACGCCACGCATGAAATGACCGAGACGATGAAAACATTAACCTCAACAAGCGGGCTTCGAAAACTACTGAAGGCGTATTTCACAAGTTCATTGCAGATGATCCGAAACCACGATACGACACCACGAGGCTGCCACGAAACCCTTGGCGCTGCCCTTGGAACCAGCCTTGGCGCCCTGAAACCAGCCTTGGAAACATTTTTTTTTTTACTTTCAGATTTGATAATGATGTATTTTATGAACGAATGATGGCTGAATTAATCTCTTTTTTGATACAAAATAGTCGGAGTAAGAAAAAGAAACAAAAAAAAAACGTCAAAAGAGGGTGGTCATGTCATAGAGTTTCTTACTATCATGTGATGTGTGACGTCAAAAAAAAAAGAAGTTAGTAGTCATGGCCGCTTGGTTTTAAAACTGTAGTAGGCTATGGCTACGACAGTAGGCTTAATCGTAATTAAAAAAACAATGGACGTGTAATTTATTATTGGGCCAACATTTTACTTCAACAGATTTTCTCCACATTGAATCATCAGTCGTACTGCGTGATTGCGCCACGCCGCCGTTGCGTAGATAACCACGTTGTGCTGTGCGGCGGGGCGGCGGTGTGCTGGCGTTGGAACGTGTGTGTTAGTCCATTAACGCGTCAAAAAGTATTTGAAGTGCTTTGCTGACTGCTGCGTGTGCTGGACCGTCACTCCGTGAAGTGGTACTGCGAGGAAGTCTGGTTTAGAATCTACAACGTCATCTGTGGAGTGAACGGGAAACGCTGCGAGGGACGCGTTGTGGCTAGTTACTTTGTTCGTGTATGTGAATTCTGATTTTGTACGTTTATGTGTTCGCAAGATATGTATGTATATATATTTTGTGCCTTCGGTTCTTATTAAGTTGAGTCGAATATCTTTGTCCACATGCGAGATTGCTTGATTTAGCTGCTGCACGAAGCAGTCATGCATGCAGACCGCAGTATGGGGTTGCTAATGGAGTTTTCGTTGTTTATTTAAGCAGTCAATAAACTGTCTGTTCAAAATGTGGGATGGTTCATTGAAGCAAACAGTCCATAGTGCATGAAGTTTCAAAGCGGCCATCTAACACAAGGCCTCTTCCTGTTTGACCGCACCCGATGCTGAAGTACGTATTCACCCCGCGCTGTGCACGTGTCTTTTTGCATCTTGGGTGGTCTAAAAAAACCCAAGCATATGTCCAGCAGTGTTTATACGCAATCCGCTGTTTTGGAAACAAGACAGCACATCTTTATGATTGAAGTGCATTGTTTTCTTCTGAGTGAAACACTGGTAAATTAGCGAAACAGGATGGATATCAAGAAAAGAAAACAAATTGCTTGCTGTATGGCCATCTGTTCGAAATTGCTTAGTTTTTACATGGCATGACAGTTATGGTGAATGGTAAGCTGTAGGAAATCTGGAATGTTTGTTATCAGCAAGACAATGATTTCAACCATAGAGTGGTGGTTCTTATTTGTAATGGTATTTTGCTGCACATGTTAGCCTAGAGTTCTAATATGAAAGTCAGTAAGTACAGTTTTGTCCAATGCCGGTACCTGCTGTTCTGAACAAAGTGAATTAATGGACAATCTGATAAGGTGTGGCTGTCATCAAGGCATAATTGAGGGAACTAGAGGAAATAAAGTGCATGTGTGCTAAAATATTACTGAGTCTGCTGGTGCAGTTTAGGGGTAGAGCAAGCCTAGTAGAACAAAACCTAGTGAAGACAGTAAAACTAAAAGCTATTTCAGACTCTCAAAAGCAATGAAGGTGTATAGTATATGAATTTTGGACAGAGCTGCAACATTTGTGAAAAGCACTTGGGATGATGAATTATAAGTTAGCAAACCTGGAGTGTTCTTTATTTCAGTCATTCCCCGCACAGTATTTTTCTGAGTACAAATAGGTGACACTGGCATTGCTGCAGCCAAAATGTCGAGGTTAATGACTAAGGACCAATGTTAATGAAGGAATGTTATGTCACAATTGGTTTTGAGAGCTTAAATGCCATTATTAGTTAATAATTTTAGTTGAGAACATGTTTAGAAGTTGGTTCAGGACATTAATTTTGAAGTTGCTGTAATGTCCTCCAGTTTTAAGCAACGTTTTCGTACTTCATCATTGCTCGTCAGTTGCTTGTTTACCCCCTCTTTCTTTACTTGCTTTCTGTCATGTACAGCATACAAGATAGTTTTCACAGGACGCCTCAAAGGTGCCATCTTTGGATACCATCGCTAGCTTCCACACTGTACGTGGGAAGCAGTTGGTGATAAGCGAAACAGCAGAATGCCCATGCAGTTGCTATGCTTTCTGGACCCAAAAATGGCGGCTACTATGACGTTGTTGAAAACTATGCATAGTGACTGCTGTGATGTGTACACATTGCACATAATTTTTCCATGCAGATTTGCATATTTTTTGCAAAAGTTGTTGTTTTTGCAAAAGTATGTGTATTACATGGGTCTTTCTGGCTCTTTGTTGTAAAGACTTAATGGGAATGGTATCAAGGCAAATGATGGTTTGGTTTGGTTTATGGGGTTTAACGTCCCAAAGCGACTAAGGCTATGAGAGACGCCGTAGTGGAGGGCTCCGGAAATTTCGACCACCTGGGGTTCTTTAACGTGCACTGACATCGCACAGTACACGGGCCTCTAGAATTTCTCCTCCAAAGAAATTCTAGCCGCCGCGGCCGGGATCGAACCCGCGCCTTTCGGGTCAGCAGCCGAGCACCATAACCGCTGAGCCACCGCGGCGGCGCTCAAGGCAAATGAGGATCATGCAGGAACATATACAGCATGTGCACTGGTGCCACGTAATGACGAACAAATATTCCAGAAGAAAGAAGACGTTCGATTGTTCAGCAGAAGCAGCAAGAGAAGACTACTCTGCTGCCATGCTAAAATACTGTGAGCATGTTGGTTATGGTGTCCCTAGTTTCATGATGCTAAGGCTGTAGTAGTAAAGCTTGTAATCACTGGCATAGTCTATTGTGCTCCGTATGGAAAGGACTCTTGTGAGACGTTTTTGTTTTACAGCTTTTTCTGGCATTACTTACAAGCATTATTGTTCATAATTATCACATGATATAGAAAAACCGCATTACTGAGGAGGAGTTGTATTTGTTTTGTGAAAGTTGCTGTTTAGAATTAAAATTTTATGTATTGGTGTATAATATATTGCATGTAAAATCATTTTTTCTTTCTTTTCGAAACCCATACATTAGTGAGCTTTTCATGGATTGCTATCATAATAAATGTGCCGATGGTCATGTATTTTGTGCTGTCATGTGCTATGATGGGCTGTGAGCATTATGCGTAGTGCTCATTGTAAATTCTGAGCTGCACTTATTTTGCTTAACAGTATGGAAGGTGGTAGTAATTGGGGCTTTTATTATGTGGAGCTTGGTGTATTCCAAGGTAAAATGATATATTTATCCTAGTTTTGTTGCCGAGATGTTTTCACTGAAGTCTTATATTTTACATTAGAGGGCTTGACTCAAAGTATGCAGTTGAAAAAAGTATTTTTTCTTTATTTATCTAGCCTAGCACATCGCTTGGAGAGTTGTGGGAAGTAAAATTGAAATCATAACAATTATTAGGGAAGTAAATAAAGATTGTTATTACCTAAGTGTTAATCAAAATTTGTAGGTTCTTTTTCTTCTGTTAAGTACTGAGATTTATAATTCAATTGAAAGGTTTCGGCAAGGATCTGCTATGTTTCAGTTTTCACAGGCAAAATAGAAAGCTAATGCTCATCCCATTGTTTTATGCCACACAACTGCACCTGGTGTTATGTCAAAGCATGCCAACTTTCTTGACATGGCAGCTATTGGGCGGAATGATTATGCTCATTGTCACAGATGTGCACAAGTCTCTCCATAATTGGGGGCCACAGTTCACGGTAGTGCGTGGTCATGTCTTCTGGGTAGCAGGGAACTGTATGGTACAAAATTTGCGCCTCTGTTCACTATGTCTATTAGGAGAGCCACTGCCCCCCCCCCCCCCCCTCTTCTGCATACACCTATCTCATTCTGATTTCATGATTTTACTAGCAAGTAGTTGTAATGTGGTGTTCAGAGGCTTGGACATCCTACCTGGACAGTGAAAAGCATGTACCCTTTGCTCTGGCACTGTAACAGAGGCTAGAAATGCTTCTTAGGAAAAAGAGTCACTGTACTCTTATAAATTCCTTCCTGGTTAAAGCTGGCAAATTTATATTTCGTGAAATTTATATTTATAAGCTAGGAGCATAATTCTTGTGCAGTTAAGGACGTGAGCACATGGAAATGATGATGTGCAGTTTTATTGCACTTGGCCTATAACACTTTCTTTCCTTAATCATTATTTTGATGCAACATTGTCTGTGCCCTATCATACAATTTCTGTTTCGAGAGAATATTCTTTTGGGATGATTTGTGAAGTTAACAAAACAGAGTGACCTTTACTATGATCAATTATTTATCTCATATAGGCTATGCAGTATTTCAACTTCACATTTATTTATTTATATTGTGGTCAACTTGTAAGCCTCAATCTGTTGCAACCGTTGGCAGTCACTTTACTCGGAGACTTTTCTTGTAAATAAAGGGAAAGCTACAAATGTGAGGCATCAGGTTCCACAAAACTGCTGTTCTCACATGCTCACGAGCCAGTCAAATTAGTTGGGAATCTGACTGTTCATGCGCGTAGCTTTTCATTTGTTGCCAAGGAAAGAGGTTTCCAAGTGTATATATGCTGTATTCTGGTGACCTCGCTTAGCACCACAAGATTAGATCAGGTGCACATCATCAACACAATGCAGCTGGCAGGTAATGAGAATGAGTGGTGCTCAACATCAAGGGCATATTGCTCTTGCTTGCTGCTGTGGCAGGGTCTGGCATTATTTAAAATGTAGGGTAATGGATATTTATGTGCGAAAGTTTACCTGGCACTGTAAAGAAGGTCGTCACATTAATTTTGGCCCGCTGGGATTCTTTAACATCCACATTTTTCCCTCTATTGAATTGCATCTGTCACAGGGACACTTATTCTGTTCCTTATTTTGATTCATTTTTTCCAAAACAGTGATTTTCTACTTATTGACATCAATGTACAAAATGTGTGACTGTGTACCCAAGCTTGCCTTCAAGCTACCGGCATTCGTGTAGTGTGGATTTTGACAGTGTGGATTTTGACACAAGACTTGACAGTCTTGTGTCAACAATTTATGAGCATCCTTGTATATATATGTAGCAAGTAATTTTGTAAACGCTTAGTAAACCATACTGCATTTATTGGTGTACCAATTGTACCCTGTATTACTGTTTCCTCGTTTGTTTACAGAAGGTGTGGCCGGTCAACGACACCATTTCTGTTCGGCTCCAGCTATTACTGCAGAGCTGCTGAGACCAAACTGCTACTGCACAACTCTTGCAGCTGTCCAGTAAGAACTTTGTGGACTCAACCTTTTCTCTTTTATTATTACGGTACCATTTAACAATAAAGTGAGGGTATAGTATAAAAAGTGAGGTGTAGAAAGAAGACATAATGTAAATGTTTGTGTTGTCTGATGCTTTTTTTTTATTATTCTTTTAGATGCTTTTCTTCCATCTTCAAATTTTTAATTTAGCTGTGGTTTACTTTTGAATATGTGTGAAAGCTTGTTCATACAAGTTATACACGGATGTGTTCCGTGCATAAAGATCAATCACACAGTGAATCCTGTGACATGCTTAAATGAAAAGGAAGAGAAAGTGTGAAAGGGCTAAGTGAATTGGATAATTCAGTTAGGATTGGTGCATTGCAAAAGGATGCACACCTGCATGTACTGCCAGCCTAAATTCAAAGGTTAATGCATAAAATGTGACATTAATGCAATTGACACGTTGTTTTTAGAGTCCATAGTATGGCATCATTGGGTAAATGTTTGCTTACCATGCACTAGGTGTGGCTCTTGAAATTAGATCATCAATTATTGCGCAGTTGCCCAATGTGAAAGATGTTCAGTCTTGTTCACGTAGGTCACTGGCTTTTTAATTTATGGTGAGAGTACTTTCATGAACTCTTAAAAACTGGACGTAGCATACCATAGTTTGTATGCATTTTATAGCTGCAAGAAAATCACGGTTTGCAAGAACAAATGTCTGATTTAAGCTCCCGAGAGAAGACTTTTTTTTGTGGAGTGGATAATGTAATTGGGCATTATATCAAACACACAGACTTAGAGAGTAGACCCAGCTTGATGGCAAGTAACTAATATGCTAATTTATAAAAGTCAGCCTGAAGCATGAGAATGTTTATTTCAGAAAGTTTAATTGTGGGCTGTGATCGGAGGAAAAAGAACAAATGTCAGCTCATCTTGTGTCAGATGCAGATTTTGGGATGAAGTTAGCACTATACAAAAAAAATGCAAAAAAAAGAGCACTGTACAATGTGCCACTAATAACTGATTTACTTTCTAAAATGTCACAAGAATTTAGAGTGTCATGCATGCATTAATGGGCGGTGGAAACAGGAATTTCCACTGGCCACTTAATGCGTGTTTCCACTGTAAGCGAAACATTTTATTTTGTATTCTTATTTGCAGCATTTTGGAAGAAGGTCAGTGATTAGTAGTGCCTTTGCCTGTGTTTCTTTCTTGTGTTTGTGTTGTGTAGTGCTAACTTCATCCCAGGAAACCCACGTGCTACAGGTCCGAAACAAAGTTTGTAATTTTGCTCGTGCTGATGTGGTTTCTCTGGCCCGTTACCTCTCCTTCTTTGATGAACATCTTTGAGATATGTCAATTCAGAGCAGAAAGGTTTGACATTTTTATAGCCCTTTCAGTTGTGGCTTTTGTTGCTTTCAATGTGCCTCCTTGCTCAGCAATTTTAGCAACACTAGCAATCACAATCATATGGTTCTATATCTTGAAGCTACATGTTGACAGTGAGAAACCTTGTAATGGATTGACTTGAGCTAATTTTCATCATCTTGAGACCTTTCCTCCATCAAGAAAAAGCAGTTGTTGCAAAATTCAGCTAGTAGCTGCTACAGGCACTCTGCATTGCCTGAATTTTGTGACATTCGTCAAACACACAGCAAAGTCCTGCAACCACTGCCAGCCTTAACCTAGTCAAAGGTTATGTTTGTATTCGTACAGATGCTTATAGTTTGAAATGACCATTTTCGCATATATTCCAAGAACAGAGTGTTTACTTTATCGCTGGCTTTTTGGTGATGCTTTGAAAAGATAATCACTCTCAATTCTGAAAATGACTCACTTATTTTCTTGTATTTTGTTAGATGTTGTTTTACTAAGTAGTGTCATCCCCTCTTGCATGAAAAATGTCTACAGCAATATGAGCTGATTAAGTAATCTTGGCCTTTTTTGCCATGTACTAAAGGGACTGCAAACTTCAATATTAGGCAAATCTAGATTTATGATTGCCATTAGGGGATGACAGATGTGCAGATTCGCCAAAAACAAGTTTTTCAGAGAGAAGGTTTAGTTTATGGGGTTTAACACCCCAAAACGACTCAGGCTATGAGGGACGCCGTAGTGAAGGGCTCCGGAAATTTCGACCACCTGTGGTTCTTTAACGTGCACTGACATCGCACAGTACACAGGCATCTAGAATTTCGCCTCCATCCAAATTCGACTGCTGCGGCCGGGATTGAACCCGCGCCTCTTGGGTCAGCAGCCGAGTGCCATAACCACTGAGCCATCGCGGCGGTGGTAACTCACTGAACACTTTTCCACGTTATGAATGGTGATGATTCTGTGATGAGCAAGTAAATCGGGCATAACTTGCAATTACTTTGTAAGCTATAACAAAACTCAAGAGTGGGATTAAACAAGATACTCTTTTGCTTGAAGCGTTTGTAATAAAGTGATGTATGAAGAAAGAATGCAAAGCACAAAAACCTACAAAGCAATAAAAAAAGAAGTCTGGAGTGGTGTTGCCTCAGTCAGCTGACCCACAGCAATCAAATTAATGACTTCGAGTGGCATGTCGTGAATGCAAGTGATTCATTTGAAAGTTCTTTGGCTTAAGAAACAGCTGTCCACACCAAATGAACTGGAAGATAATTTTGAGGGGTGCAGCTGTTCAACTGCACTGAAGAACTAAAACTGAAATGCTCCAGAGTTGATCTAGCGGTCATTCTAAGAGCTAGCTGCCTTGATAGAAACATTATCCGTAAGAGCTATTGCTTTTCGCACCATGGCGTACAAGAGTTTTTGAGTTTTTTGCACCGTGAACAACCTGCCATGAACCTCATCAGACCTTGTGTTTCCTTTACACTTCTATTTGTTTCAAATGCTGGGATGTTTATATTAGCCAGTTGCAAATAATGAAAGCCTGGTCAGCTACACAACTGTAGCTATGAATCAGCCTAAGATCCATGCAGTGCAGACATATGCACTTTACTACAAGGAATTCCCAAAACAGCAGTTCAAAGGAATGTTATAATTTAAAAAGAAAAAAAATAAAGAACATATTGGTTGAGCATATGATGCAACTTCAAGTGAAGTATGTGTGGCTGTGCATGCATATTCACATGTGTGTGCATGCATATGTTCTCTGCTTACCATGTATTGATAATGATGAGTATTGATAATAATGATTACATGGGAGCTCTGGAAAATTTATCTCACAATAGCAAACTTCAACTGTTGCAAAAAAAAAAGTGCTTCCTGCAATGAATGAACATGAACTCAATCTTTCAAACACCTTGTTTTAAGAATAAGATACGTAACCCCCTCATTCAAGGGCGTCCGCAGAATTTTTTGCAGGGGGGGGCCCCGTTGGTGCCCCGGGGGGGGGGGGGGGGGGTATGTTCGTAGCAGAAAGGCGCTATTTGCGGAGTAAATTTATTTATTTATATATAAATAAAAATTAAACAAAATGCACACATGAAAGAAAAATTACAAACAGCAAATTAAAGCGCGGCTAGGAGAGGTACAGCCTCCCTGATTTTTAACAATATAGCGCGAGCGTCGACCGAACTGCTGGTCAGCGCCTTATAACGGCGATAAGCGTGCAACAAGGCGAGAGTTCGCGCACGCGCACGAAGGCAGAGCGTCGTCTGCTACGCTGTTCCGAGCACGAGGACACACGCCCTGCCGCAATATCAGTTCGCAAGATCCCGCCAAGTCGTAGAGCGCATGCGCATGATTAATATGTGATACTTCCTTTCCTTTTATTTTTTCTTATCGTAACTTTGCATCGCCAGGCTGGCCTCCCGTAGTAGGCAAAAAAAAAAGAGGGAAAGAAATCATGTCTCATGCAGTCTAACATATTAATCATGCGCATGCGCTCTACGGCTTGGCGGGATCTAGCGAACTGATATTGTGGCAGGGCGTGTGTCCTCGTGCTCGGAACAGCGTAGCAGACGACGCTCTGCCTTCGTGCGCGTGCGCGAACTCTCGCCTTGTTGCACGCTTATCGCCGTTATAAGGCGCTGACCAGCAGTTCGGTCGACGCTCGCGCTATATTGTTAAAAAACAGGGAGGCTGTACATTGGAGTTTATCAACGAAGAAACAACTAAAATTAATAAAAATGCAAAAAGATGCTACATCACTTCGTGGAGAAGAGTGCTCAGTCTTGCTGCATACGGGTTCTCGACTCACCCGGATTGATGACCAGCACACAGCACAATATGTTCACAAACACGCAACTACAGTCACTCAGTCAGTCTTCCTTGAACAGCAACTGTAGGCGCCTCGGATTTTTCTGGGCGAATTGCGTAATTACACGTGTGATAAATTCACTTCTGTGCTTCATTACACGCTCTCGGTGCACACTCATCATACACATTGATTGGAAAAACTGTTGAACGCGTACGTTGAAAACAAAAGATGACTATATATACAACGAAAACTTATTTACAAGATAAATGCACGCTCGCAGCTTCATGCACCTCGCTCCATCTTGCTTGCGCATCCGCACAGTCGAGCAACCGCACACACACTGCTCTCCGCTCGTCGTTTTCTCGTCCGCTGTCTTGGTTGTTCTCAGCTTCGCTGACAACCGGCCACTAAAAACACCCAAGCACAAACACAGAGGCGCGCACACGTGCAAGGGCTTACTTGCCGCAGTATCCCCGAATGCGCACTTTGGGGGTGAAAGGAACGCCGCGCAACTTCCGAGGGGAAGGGACACTCGCCACTCCAGTCGGAAAATTTGTTTTTGTGTTTTTATGGGGTTCAGAGCCCCAAAACGACTCAGGCTATGAGGGATGGAGTAGTACAGAGTTCCGGGTAATGTCGACCACCTGGGTCTCTTTACCATGCACTGACACGCACAGTACATGGGCGCTGTTGTGATTTGAGGCCCAGCCAGAGGTGACAGGCGAGCCAGGCAGGCGCCATCGGGCTGCGTTGACCAAAGGCGCTGGTTTTCGCAGAAGACGCAAAGAACGCTGGTGTGGGGGCGCCTCGGGAGACTGCGTCGCCGTGAACAAAAGCAGCTAATCCCCTTTGCCGGAGATTCTGAAAGCGGCGCTTCTACCGAACTGCGCTACCCGTGGATCGGAGGAGACAGCGAGCGGCGGCGGCGCCAACTCATCGCCCGCTTGCCCCTGAGCAGCCCGACAAAGCGGGGGTGGACACGGCTGATTTTACCTTCCCTCCTTAAGAATTCATCGGTGACCGGCGTAACGATAGGCGAAAACAAGATGCCCCGTGCACTGTCTGCCTCCGTGTCGCTATCTCTCTAGAGATCAAAGAAACAGACACCCATCTCAAGGCGGCTCGAAACACATGCTCGCCGGTGCCGCTGTATGTCTGGAACAGGTCGCCCTTCAGTAGAGCTAACGATGGCGTGGTTTGAAAACGGCGGAACGACGCACGCCCGGACGCGGCATTTCGCAGATGTGACCATGCGGGGCTGCTTTTACCCTTTTGACTGAGCGCACCACCGCCCCTGGCGTGCGGCCATCACTCACGGTTCGAGTGAGTGATTTTCCAGGGGGGTGCAGCGGCCCCCCCTTGCCCCCCCCTCCGGACGCCCATGCCCTCATTTTACAACAGTGCTCATATAATGGGTGGTACCTTACTTCACCAATAGGAATTGTTGCAGATGCATAGTTCACTCTTCAGTGCATATTTTATGCTAAGCACTGGAATATTTTCAGAGTTTATGAAGGTCACTTGCATAACTTTGGTTCATTTGGATGCACATGTAAATGACCTAAATATTACGGGCTTACACCAGTACTTTGTTTTGCTAGCATCGTTCAAATCATCTTTAATAATTTCCTACATCAGTACCTTCTGCAGCAAAAGCTTATTATTGAACAAGGATTGCGATCTTAAACAAAACAACAGAATATGCCATGTTGAAAAGAAAGGTGCACTTAATATAGCATGGGATATAGATAAACCAGTTCAGTAAGCCTTGATATATTGGTTCAAGAACTGGAATTAGAAAGCATCTAGGGTCTCTCAGTGCAGCTGCTTACCAGTTGTCATATACCAGTTGTCAGGCTGATTGATGGCTGGTAGAATCATAGTCACCACATCTCAGAGCTTGATATATTGTGGCTAGAGTTATTATTCTGATATGCAAATGATATCGCAATATATACTACTCATCAAAAGTGCTACTGTTTACGTTGAAGACACAAGTACAGTGTGTTTCAGGGAAGCCTGCCACAAATTCTTAAAAACAGGCTTTTTCAGGTCCAAAGATGGCTTCTACGACAGTAACATCAGTGTTGGCGGACATTAGAAAACAGGTCAGTCATTTTACTAGTAAGCTGGTTAACTAATTTCTGATTGTTAACTTTTAACTGTTACAGTTGCCTAGTCACAATTAAAGATTTGTAGCCAGCTGTTAGTAATAGCTATATCAGTCTTTAGAATTTCAAGAACACTCATCCTCGATGCTGTGGCTCAAAAAATTTTGGCTATCTCGTGGTGACAGATGTATGCTTTAGAAAAGCACACATCTTTGGCGCACACAAAGCAGCGCCCTCCAGTATATGTCATTCTCTGGCGCCCGTGCCACATGACCTTCTCTTTTCTGTATGTGCTGGAACAAGGAGCTTCGGCGAACACCACAACGTGAGCTGGACAAAGATGATCATATGGCACTTGCTGCCATGGAGTGACATGTATTGCAGGGCATTGCTTTGCGTGTACCAGAGACGAATGTGTGCTTTTTGTACATCATTTGGTGTGAATTGGCCCAAACTTGTTCAGCCACAGCACCTAGGGTAATCACATTTTTGAAACTCTAAAAGCCCCTAATGACCAGCTACATCTCAAACTGTAACCAGGTGCCTAATTGTAATATTTGGTGATGATGGATTTTTATGGTGTGAGGGAAGCTTTTGGCCAAAGAGGGCCATGTCAGAGGTTATTTTTCTTTACACAAGGTGGGCTTGAAGACCAATTACCCTAGCATTTCACCCCAGATAAGCCGAGCACCAGGCCAGGGGTAAGCTTGTACCTATTTTATCACCAGTGGGCACCTGGTAGCACTGGGGATCGAACCCCATGCCACCCACTTGCAAGGCAGATGCTCAAACTACTAGCTAGGCCACTGCTGCGGTCACTTGTAATACTTAAAAAGTTTAATATCAAAAATTAGTTAACCAGCTTATTGCTTCACATGACTCGCCTGTTTTCTGATGCCTGTCAGCAGTTTAATTAATTACAACTACACAGTGGGTTTCTTTACCATGCAGTGAACTTGATGGGTGTTTTTGCATTTTGCCTCCACTTAAACGTGACTGCCAGTTAATCCTCAGCCCACCAACATTGTATATTCCTATCTTATCTACAGATTTATGCTCAGTAGTCTACTTGGATCAAGTGTATCTGAGACATTGTGTGTCATGTTTGGGGCTGTAAACAAGGATACTGATCATAATTTCACATAAACATATAAAAATCAGCTCTAGCTAGTGAAAGAATGAATAAAACCATCATGTATTATTTTGGAAGGATAGATTCTTGTGGAGTGAGTGTGCAGATTATTTTGATAATAAAATATTTTGATCTGCAGATGTAATAAACAAGCATCGGGCATTTTTATTGGTGTGGTATAGAGCACTACTATTCTACAACTCTCTGCAGTGTATGTCATTCTCATTGTGGTTTACTTATGGGTAAAATAGCGGCCAAGCAATTCTTTTGTTGCAGGAAAAAGTGGTTTGTACTACAAACGACCTTTTCTTAGATTCAAGCCGTAGGGGATTCCCTACAAAACACACGTTGCTTGCAGTTGCACAGATAAGATTAATGGAGGGGATGAGAGGCACTCAAGGTATAAAGGCTTTGAAATGTTTGTTAGAGGGGCACAGTAATAATTGAGTAATTATTTTAGGTATGAGGTAATTTGAGAAAGTAGAAGAAACAACAGCATGCCACAGGTGGGAGCCAAACCCACAACCTTTATGTGTCATGTGCGGTGCTCTACAAACTGAGCTACTGGGTTTCTCACTTCTCTTTTCGAGAATATTTGTGACTGTTAAGTCTAGCCTAACCTTGAGTGTTTTTGCCTGCACTTTTTTTTGTCATGTTTTTCTTGTCTGTCCTTCTAATTTGTTATATTCTCTCCGATCTAAAATTACTACTCAATTACTTTCCCTAATCGACAAAAAAAAAGCACTAAGAGTAATATTTTCCAGTTAATTTCTTGCCTTTAACCGTTTCAGGCTCATTGTACACAATTGTGTAAGCGGCAAACTTACAGCTTTTTCTGAGAAACTGGAGCACCTAGCACTGATTTCATTATTTCAGTCAAATTGAGCACCCTTCTTGTTGCAAATAAGTTGTTTTTTTTATCCCATGTAGCGAATGCCGTAAATAATATTTCACATAAGAGTGAGCTAGGTAGCTTTTTGTCCGCCGTTTTTGTGCAGACAGATTTTGCCTGCAAGTGAAAACATCGATTGTTTTTACTCAATTTCAAGCGTAATGTGCATCTCTGAAACACAGAGTGATTCTACTATCTCTAAGGTGTTTACCTGACACACGAGAACATTTCGATGTTACTATTTCTAACAAATCTGACACTTCATGCTGAATTCTCCACCACGTTGTAAAAACTTACCTGCTGGTCTTTCACGCTCGAAAACTAACAAATTCCCTGTCTTGAGGCCTGAATATACTACTCAGGTGAAAAAATAATTGATGTCGCACACACATACAAAATGACAGTAAATGCTTAATGCGTCAATTTTGTTAATGCCATTATTTTCAAAGTTTGTGCTACACGTCCAAATTTAATATCATTATATATACATCACAACGACAGTAATAATGCCTGCAAGCCAGCCATAAATTTTGCTTAATTATACACAGTGCTGATAAGCTCAAAATCTTGGTAGTGTTGCACAGATGTATTATCAAATTTATTTTGCAGAAAATACCACTGTTGTTTTTGACAAGTCGTGAAAGTAGCCAAGAGCATCTGTTAGAAGTTTTGGTAAAAATGTCTCCATTCACATCAGAAGTGCAGTAGAGGTGCCTCATTTGACTGAAAGTTGTGAATAAACCATTTGCTATTTGATAGGAAATTGTTACTAACAAAGTTTCATGCTTCTCTGCTTGTGGAATGGGAACAAGAGTATGCATTTCTCGGGCTAATGCGTTGTGGCGAACTCAGTAAGCTGCAAATGGCAGCAGGGCTATTGCCATTAAATTTGCATGTGTAGCACCTTGTTATTAACATTAAAATTTAAGGCAATAAGTGCTTACTGGCATTAAATTTGTCCATGTGACACACGTATTATTGCATGTTTTGAACCTTTAATGATTATCACATGCTTCAAAGTACTTCCTCCAACACCATGTCCTCTGGCATTCTAATTCTGTAGGAGTACAGACCCTTGTATGCTGTCTTGCAGCAGTGCCTATTGCTTGTTCTTTTTTTAGTTTTCAATTGCACTGCAAACCGAATTTGAGAAAAAAAGAAACAAGTTATATAACATACCAAATTAATTGCCCGACAATTGACATTATACCTAAATTTGAATGTACAACTGCCTGCAGGAAACTTAGTCGAGGCATTTAAAATTAACAGATCAATGCGTGCCACTCCATAAGAGCAGTTCAGCAGTAAAAGCTATTGTTTATAGCCTAGCTTAACTGCTATGCTTGTGTAAAGCACCTGTGTGCCACTTTTTGCTTAAGACAAAGAGAGCATTGGATTGCAAATTTTGGATGAATAAATATTGCTTTAGGTTTGACCTTGAAAGTAATGCTGCATGCATTCCTGATCATTATTGCGCATACTCTTGTTATGTGACAGTGCTGTGTTCTGTTTTTGGGGTGTAAAAATTGTTCACAGCCACAGGAGTTGGGGCTCATGTGTTGCACAGTGGTAATGAATATTGGGCTAGTATTAGAACTGTTCCCTTGGAAACAGTTTTGGGAAATGTAATAAGGCTCAGATTGAGTGCATGTTCTTGCACTAATCCAGCTCAGTTGTAATATTTATGTGGGCATCCTTTAAAACTAACTCTTTGAACCTGAAGAGCTGGGAGACTATTGGTTAGCTTTCCACAGATACAGTGCCAAAAAAAATATTACCATGAACCATTCAAATTGTGCTTATTGGTTTGTGTAAACCTTTACAGTGCACACGAGTGTAAATGAATGGCTCTGTGGGTTCAGATCTTTCTCCAGCCCAACAAAGCAATGCTGCTCTTTCCCCCATAAAAATGTAGGCACTATTTCCAGCTGGAAAAGCACTTTTCCAGTTGCATTTCCTGCTGGAATAGCTAGAAATGGCACTTAACTTTCCACTTCTAGCGGGAAGTGGAAAAATATTTCCAGCTGGAGCTAGTTGGAAGTAGAAATTTTCCAGCTGGACATGATTTCCGGTTCTATAATTCAGCTGGAAATGGAAATGTTTTCATCTGGTTATGTGTGACACCAGTTTTCTTAAGGAGTGTGAAGGTTATGAGTAGTCTCTAGCAAATATTAGACATACATACCCTTGTATATACAATGGTAGTAGTTGCTGCAGAAAAGGCTGAATGACAGTTGTTGAGTGATTGATAACATCGCCTGTAATTTCTGAATTTTTTATTCATACGGTTTGATCGTGAACTCCTCTTCATAGCTGAAATT
The DNA here is from genome assembly GCF_055824585.1 of Amblyomma mixtum. Lineage (NCBI taxonomy): Eukaryota > Metazoa > Arthropoda > Arachnida > Ixodida > Ixodidae > Amblyomma > Amblyomma mixtum. The sequence continues at coordinate 172,355,478 of NC_143014.1, forward strand.
GGTGTTAATATAAATGATTTATCTTCCTCTCCTCCTCACATGTGTTTGCCTACATGCCCTGACACATTCCGTTATATTGGGTATTGCTGCTGAGGTTAATTCTCGATAAGCATAGAATTGATTCACGAGGTTCTGTCATGTTTGTCTTAAAGAGAGCCTACTACATCTACATTCTGGCAATATAGCACCATGGGTCTTTTCTGCATACATTTTAATGACCTATTCTGTGGGCATGACTTCCTTATCTCTACAGCAAACATGTCTACCTTCACTTTGTTATCCCAAAAGGCCCGAACTTTAGGACAGTTGCCAATGTTTGTGCTTTCTTTCTTCTTGTGTGCAATGACTACAGATAATGTTTACATGATTAAAGTGGTCAGTTTTCACTGTAAGTTAGCATGAGGGAGGTTATATATAGGGATTGGTGTTCTCGGTTTAAACTGAAAAAAAGAAAGATAAATTTATGCCGAATTCTTTTTTTTATTTTTTTGGCTTTAACCGAAAAAGGTCAGTATCCTTAAGGTGTATTCCACAGCTTGCTGCCTATTGAATATGAGTTACAATCAGTCACAAAAGAGGATTTACAAGGCGCGGCACTTAGGAGCCCGGTCAGACAATAAGATCATTAGATTAAGTAGTGCAGCTGTACGTTTTGAGGCTTCACTTTGCTACCTTAGACACATGCTGGCTTCAGACTGAGAGCCTCCACCACCTCACAAAGCTTGGTGTAATAGCATAGTGCCTTTTGCTTACATACTGTCATCAGGCTTTTAGAGCCGTTACTTGTTAAGGTACGCATTTAAGGACATTGACAGCATGTGTACTTTTAGCAAGCCATCGTCTAGTGTGTCTCTAAAAAGTATCGTTTTCTGGCTTCCGTGATGGTTCAGCGCCATTTCCATCACTGTCACCATCATGTAGACCAGGGGTTCTCAAACTTTTTTGCTTGGAGGAACCCCAAAAGCCTTCAATAAGTTCCAGGGAACCCCCCTGCTTTCACTTACCAGCAATGTTGTCGAGTGCATTTTTGCAAAGAGAGAGTTGCAAAGTTAAATGTTTATTGCACAGATTAATACAAATACTAATGTGATGGGTGGTACTGCTTCCCTTTTAAGAGCAAGTCAAAGCGTGGCTCAGTAGCACTCAGAGCCAGTTTCATATCAGCTGCTGGGTCAGGGCCGGTGAGGGTTCTCGCGGAACACAAGAAGACAGCCCGCGGAACCCAGTTTGAGAACCCCTGATATAGACCATAATCCAAGGCCTTCTTCTCCTTCTGGATTTCTGCTGCGGTCACTTTTTCTTTCTTCCCAGCCTGAGGCTTTATTCTTATGAAGTGTTGCTGCTTTCATAGTTAGATACGTGAGTGAAGGGGAGAGGATTGTGTCACAAGCATGAAATACTTTCAGATTTTTAAGTTATCCCGACATGAAGGCAACTAGGAAGAGAGGCCTGGTTCCACTTTCCTAAGCGAGGAAAATGTATATGTGTGTTGTTCGCCTGTAGCTTGTGATTTTTTTTCTCATTTGTTTGGTTTTTGTGCAACCTAGCTTTTATGAATTAACTTTTATTGAAGTTTTCATCTTACGGCCCAGTCACTTTACTTTTCTGTACACTGTTGCTTTTTCTTTTACAGCAATAGCATTCCATATTGAAACCACTGATTTAAAACCAGCCATCTATACGTTAGTTATTGGTAAATAAAATGACCTTGCTAACAGGCAAGCCAAGATAAAGTACTTGTGACTTTTGACCGATAAAGGGTGCTGCATATATCACTGAAAAAAAAAAATCCTAACAAATTGTGTTCAATTGTTTTACTACCATGACCACATTTTATGTGTGAATCACCTGCTTGGGAGAATTTACTCATATAATTCTGCATTCTATGACAGCTCAACCTAGCTTCAAAGAGCAGGACAATGCCTTTTCAAGTGTCATGAAACATTTTCTTTCTGATTTCAGTCTTCATTCCTTGATACAAATCTGTAATAGGCTTTCATCTGTCACATTCTTTCAGTAAACTGTCTCTTCATCTTATGCTTTCCATGTAGAGCTCTCTCTTACTTTCCTAATTACATTATTTGTCTCATAGTTGCTTTTTAGTTTTGTAGTTATTTTTGTTCATTGTGAAACAAAATTTTCATTCACAGATATTTTTAAAAATTTTCTGAACATCTATTTTCATTCATATTTCCCAGGTTTCATCAAAACTGTTTTTTTTTGTAGGATTCTCTTGCCTAAAAAAAAAGGTTTTCTTTGTGTTCCGTTTACTGCTTCATTTGTAGCTTTTTTGTTTTTTTCTGAGCACCTAATTGCAGTCTTCCAACCTCTAGTCAGGGTACTTTTGACTTCAAGCATAAAACTACACTACCAAACCTAAGTTCTAGAACGATTAGCCCTTTTTACACATTTCATGCTACCTCTTGCTTGTAACCTTGATGGGCTCTTTTTTTCATGATGATTGCATTCATCTTACCCTTTGCAACGGTAACCTGTTAATGTTGCGCCAGGTGCATCTTGCCCTCATTGATCCATACTCCGAGATGTCTGCACTTAACAAAAACTAACTAGTCCAGTTCCAGATTTTGATAGAAACCATGTCTGTACTCTTTATCTTGGGCACCTGATGCCCCTGTATTGTTACCACTTGATGATTATTTACATTGAATGCCATCTAACCTTATGTATACTAAGATTAAATCCTAAAGCACATCCTTCTTACCTGCAAGCATCTGTGGCAAGCCTGCATGACTGTCAGCAAACAGTACAATGTCATTTGTATATGTTAGACACACGAGACACTGCTCCACCATTAAACTGTGTTGTTTAAAGCAGGAATTATAATCCACCTAATTTGGTTCTAGCCTTCTTTTCATACATAATATACATGTCACGAATAGAAGTGATGACAATGGACAACACTTGCAGACCTTTCTGGATCTTTGTCTCATTTGTTTTTGTATTATACAGTAATGAACAAAAAGATATGATATTTTCAATTTTTTCGTATAACTTCAAAATATCACGGATCTAAAAGACCTATTTGCTATTTCTGAATATATTATGATGCAATAATGCCCTCTTCTTCCGTCTGGAGTCTCTGGGGGTGTAACTGTTTGCCTTCAGTTCGTTTTCCATTTTTGTCCTTTCATGGGCACTTCTCATTGCGTTCAGTTTCCGTCTGTAATAAATTATTATTAACTTGCTGTCACTTTCAGGCGACATATTCTGTGGTAACATGTATTACTGCATATTTCTGGAAGCAGTGGGCAGAGTATTAGGTTAACATAACGCCATCAGGACTTCTCAAATAGCATTTATCTGCGGCAGAAACTATGTGATGGAACACCAACAGATTTCACTGCATTTCAGAGTAGCGCAGGCCACGCCTTCACAAGTTTTGGTGAGGTATAGATTCAGAGGTTGTTTTTTTTCTCAATCTTTGCAAAAGACACGCTAGAACGACTAACAAAATTGTCGAGAAAGACATCCCAGCAAACCAAAAACCTCTCAAAGACGTCTAGCTAGACGTCTCTGAGAGGTTTTTGGTTTGCTGGGATTGTTCACGTGAGCCTAGACCGACTGTTATCGACATTTCAGAAGATTTGATTCTGTTATCAGGCTCTACAGTAAATACAGAACTTTTCGTCCAGGCGAGCAAAGAAGCCAGTTTTACAGGCTGCGCCATCTGGCGAGCAGTGAGGCAACCGATGTTATGGCTTGGGGCGGGAATGGCTTCGAAGGTGCGTGTCGCCAGCTCGTTGAAAATACGATCTTGCGCAGCAGCGGGGTTCCCTGAATTTTTCACGCATTAGCACACCGTGCTCAGACCTCAAAGTGTCCCCCGGAAACCTCAATGCGAACCATCGAAAACAGACGGGATTGAAAGCAAGATGGAAAACAGAAGTGACCAGCTCCCGTTTATTAGTGTCTTGGATGTTATTTGAAACATTGTTCTGGGTTATTTTTAGAAACAAGAATGATATCTCTTTCCGATCATATTAATTTCAAGGAGTAGACGACACGCACATTCGAAGAAACCGCCCGAGGTGCGCTTTCCCGGCCCAAGAGATGACATCGGTTGCCTCACCGCTCGCCAGAGGGCGCAGCCTGTCAAACTGGCTTCTTTGCTCGCCTGGACGAAAAGTTCTGCCGCAACCGAATGCAGTTTTTCGCCGATTCCTGAAAATGCAGGCAAGCTTAGATGTTAAATTACTTACCGAAAGACGAAGACCATCATAAGCTACCTTGCAGTCGGCGTCTGAGCCCATATAGTCCAGTAGCTTGCGCAGGATAATTTTTTCTAACACGGACAGATAAATACGGATAGGCGGTATACGCACGCCTTCACCGCGAGAGGGTGAAACATGCATGTCTGTTTTCCTTGATTTCTCTGAAATTACAGGGTTCTCCAAACGATACATTTCTCGCGTTCAGGTTGCTTATTGCTTTGATATAAGACGGATATCACACGAGAACAACGCAAAAAACTAAGAACGAAAGGACGAAAAACACGAACGACTTTTTCATTGATATACACAGCCATGTACACAGCAGACAGCCGACTTCCGGGACAAGCCGTCTAACTTCCGGCGGCTTCACTTGCGTTCGTTATAACTGAGGAGGGAGCGTTCAGCGACAGCCTTGAAGCCCAATCTTAACAAGTAAAGATGTGGTAAAAAAAAAGAAAGTTTGTCCCCCCCCTCTTTGTGATCACACCACGTGATAGCGTGCGGTAAAATTATAGTAAAATCTAGCACTGCTGCGCGCGCGCATGCGCGGATTAGCGCGGCGAACTGACTGTAGATCAACCTCCTTTCTGTAGACGCCCGCGCCGCGGCTCGCGCATGAGTGCGCACTGGAACATACCAGAATCAAAACATAAAGGACTGACTGGGAGAGCGAAAAACTGAGGGAGAAAACGGCTTCATAAACACTCGGCTTGCGAACGCTGGCCACGTGACGTCACGCTCGCTCAGAGAACTAGATAGTCTAGGCAAGCGGCAGTGCACCATCCAGCCACCTAAGATCAGTGGCTAAATAATGGCTAAACATCGTCGTGCTCTCTCTGTCGGCAACTTGACAAACGAATATTCCTAGTTCTACGAATCGCACACAGATGGCGACACACAGCGCAGTCATGCTGGAAGTGAAGAAAGAAATTGAGAGTGCTGATCCTCGTCCAGGGTATAGTGCAATCTAAGGTAAGAATAATAATAATAAAAAAAGCAGTCCGCTGATCTCTGGAGGTCTAAAGTTCGCAATGCAACTAAAGGTGGACCAAGAAAATTCTGGAGTCATATAAGCTGTCTGGGTAAAAAGGATCAAAGAAAGCAAAAACTCCTTCAAGGTGCTGACGGAAAATGTTTTGAGGGAGACGACGCGGGAGTTCACTGTATCTAGGGGTTGGACTTTCAGGTTTTTATTTTTTGAAAATTCGGCGGACTTTTTTCGGTTTTTATTTCAGGACGCTACTTTCGGTTTTTGTCAGCGAATATTATTTTCGACGAATGAAATACTGACTTTTTTCGGTGACTTCATGTAGCAATTCTGTGTGGTCAAAAGTCATTTAATGTCTGTCAGTATTTCTGTCGTCCTGAGCAGTTTATTTACCAGAAATTAATGTGCAAATGGTAGTACTTTGAGCTGCGGTTCTAGAAAAAGATTTCTGCTACCCTCATTAAAGGAGTAACTCACGTTCAATGAGATAGCCGGCAGACAATGCTTTTGCCTGCCGGCTATTGCAGTTTACTCCTAAAAACTAGGTTGACATGTTATTATTGGGTTGTCACGCTGTGTTAACCTAATTAACCGACTATTTGGTCTAAGAAGGTTATGATAGTGAAGAAACAGTGCTTAGTTAGAAGGCGGCAAGGAGATAATGCTTCCAGGTCTGCAGAGGCGTGTAAGCCAGCGGAGCAATACCTGAAATCGCACAATGCGCTGCTTATCCTACAATACCATCGTCTTATCACGCCCCTGGCTCCCATACTTCGTTAATTTTCAACTTTAAAAGAGTGTAACTCGCGTTCACCAGCCAGCTAGCTATACCGCCAAAAATACTGACCGCCAAAAATAGGTCAGTATTTTTGGTTTGCAAGGTATAGCTAGGTTAAAACCAACCGAATTTCGAAAAGTGAATTCGGCGTACTTTTATCGTTTTTTTTTTTCGGTTCAAACCGAAAAGTCCGACTCGTAACTATAATGCTGTGAAATACATTACATCGGTTACATCTGCATCATTTAGGAGCTATGATAACGTGATCTCCCCGAATAGAGAAGCGGCACAAGACAGCACAACGGAACGGAGCTTAGAACTGACCAGTCTTAAATGGAACAAGCATTGGAAACAGTAAACAAATATGCAAATTCCGGAGAGCTGGCGACAGGGTAAAATGAATTTGATTTATGAAGCGAAAGGACGAACATAAAATGCTTGAGAGAGATTACGATAACGTCTGTTACATGCAGACTGGCAATGCGTACGGTGAAATTAAAAATGCAGGCAGAAAAGGACCTGGCAACGTACCTGTAAGCAGGGTGTCGAACCGGCATTTTTTCGGGTTCGGTTCGGGTTCGGGTTCACGACTTTCGGGTTCAGTTCCGGGTTCGGCTCCAGAGGGCCATTCCGTTCCGGTTCGAACCGGTTCGGACCGTCTCGAACCGGTTCAAACGGGTTCAGGAGAAAACAAATTAGAACGCAGATGGGTTTCAGTCAACCTTGCTATGCGTTTTCTTTTTTCCGGCACATCGGTATACAAAATAAAAAAATGCAAAGATTTATTTACGAGAACATAAAACTGGGCTAGTTGGTAAGGGTCATGCTTAAGCAGCGCAGTAAACAGGACAAAAGGAAGTCTGGAGACGACACAGACGCTGACTAACAACTGGTTATTACATTCTCGGAAAATTATATGAAGGCGCAGGCCACAGTGAACAATCCAAAAAACAGAAGAACGAAGATTAAAACTAAAAAACCATACTGCGCATGCACATAATAGTCGAGTCATGACATATTTTTCGATGAAATTCGAAGACTATATTCCATAGTAGACGGCACTCCTCTATCTCCTGGACCTCACACAGATGCCACGAAAGCCTGACTCCTTATCTTCGAAATTGATGGATGGTGAAGCAACACGCTCATCTCCTTCCTTCCTGGTCATAAAGGCCTCCACCATCTCTCTACAATTTCGGTCAGGGTGATTAAACAGAAGACTTGTCTTTCTAAGTGGGGAAGCAGTGGGCATTTGTTCAAACATCACAGATGGGTGAAAAAAGTAGCGGTGTCGTACAACTTGGCTTTGCATTGCCGTGAGTGCCACAATTGCTTCCCTCAGTAAAGAAGACAAGTGTCCTGTTTAATAACCCTGTTTGCATTTGTAGGGAGTTAGTCGAGGCCTTTATGATCAGGAAGGAAGCAGATGAGTGTGTTGCTTCATCATCTGTCAATTTTGTAGATAAGGAGTCAGGCTTTCTTCGCAATTGTTTGAGGTTCAGGAGATAGGAGAGTGCCGCCTACTATGGAAGATAGTCTTCGAATTTCGTTGAAAAAGACGTCATGACTCGACTGTGATGTGCATGCGCAGTATGGTTTTTAAGTTTTAACCTTTGTTCTTTTGTTTTTTGGGGTTGTTCCCTGTGTCCTGCGCCTTTATGTACTTTTCCCAGAAAAAATAACCAGTTGTTAGTCAGCGCTCGTGTCGTCTCCCGTCTTCCTTTTGCCGTGTTTAGTGCTTTACTTAAGCATGAATAAATTGTTTAATGCGAGATGTTCTCAATTTACCCATTTTATTTTATTGTCAGCAGCAAAAGGATGAATTTACGGCAACAACCGCAAAATGAAATGAACTCGAAATTAATGAAAATCGGCTATGTATACGCTATAATCCACCTTATGAGGTGCAATGCGAAAAGCCGGTGGATTTTGCATCTACAAAGCCCTCCTGCTTGAGCAGTTTGGGAGACCTCCTCGCGCGAGTAATAGGTTCCCCTGAAGCTTGAGTCAGTTGGGACCTTATTGTTCGCAGTGTACTTACAGGGCCCCAAAATTGCCGCCGCACGCGCCCTGTATGTTCCCGCGCATTACTGAGAAACGAAACTGTCATGTAGCTGCAGCTACATACAGACAGAGACCTCTCCGTCGCCCCGAAACCGACTTGCCAGTCCCCCCCTCCTTCACTATAGCATGGTAAAAAAATGTGCGAGAGTCCCTCCACCGCCCATCCGCCGCCCAACGAGAGCCTCATAGGAGCACTGGCTCTCCCTAACATCCAGAACTTAGCAAATATATTTTATTTAAATCACCTATTCGACATCACCTTTGTGACTCACGTTATATATCCCGAGCCTCTATAGCTCAGTATCTTCAAAAACACAGCTAACCGTGGCTTCTCACTATAATGCAATAAGAAATTACGACATTGGCTTAATATGGTGACGTCAACCTCTTTTTTTTTCTGATAAAAAGTGTATGATAAAAAACACACGCTTGAATGGGTTGAGAAAGCTTCGTTTTTGCACGGACACAAATTGGCAACATCTTCATTGCGATGTTGAGCTGCAACATTCTTGCAAGTGCAGCATTGTGCGAGGAAGTAGATATACTTGCACTACATAGAATGTTTGTGACTTTTCCTGGGGCGCTATCAAAGGCAACCTTTGTTCCAACAGAATTTTTGGCGCCCTTGATGAAGTAATAAAGAGTGATTAATCTGGCCTGCACCATTTTTCTACCAACTTGTTTCAGCCATTTATTTTCAAAGTTACAAACAACCCCTTTCTGGAATCTGTGCTTAATGGGCGACTAAGTGCTCGCCTGCATTTCCGGGACATGCTCACGAGAAAGCTTTGTGCTAATTCATTCGCTTTTCTCACTCTTCGCATTTACTTACCTGTACGGCCTCTCTACAAAGCAGATGGCAAATGTTGCGATTGGTCATTACTTCCTCTACCCTTACATATACAGCCTTACCTAGACTTTCTTGATACTAGTGTATCATCAGCGGATGTACTGTGCAGCCCACTTTAATGGCCGCACATATAACGAACGCTCGCTTATTACGAGCGGGTGTGGTGCTCCTGTGAAAATATGCGTAAGGGCAACGCAAATTCGTCGCAGATACAGCGAACAACTCTGGCCACACCACTGGGTTACCTCGAACGAGGTGGCGCGGTGAACTACCCTGAAGTTGTAGAGGTAGTTCTTCCGCTAAGCACGCAGATGAAATAGCGCCTCTCAACCTTCAGGACACCGCCCCGGAAAGAGTATGTCAACCCAGAAATGGAATTAAAAGGCGGCACTGGCGTGCGCAGCGCTAACCGGAAAGTCCGGCATCCGGTAACACTGCAAACGGTAAAGTAAACACGGTAACGATATGCTATAACTCCCTATTGAAATAGTAATTAACCGCCGGCCAAACCCGCGTCGATGGCCTACGAGGGCAATCATTGCCTACGTGTTGCTGGGCAAAGCATCCCGAATGGAAGAAGCGCGGTGCGCGTGAGAAAGGGGCATCGTCGAAAGTGAAGCTGCTGACCATGGTCGCGGATCAACTAACAGCAACGATTTCACAATTCTGAAATCCTTGCTGGCCATGCCGGTCACGTGGCAAGCATAGCCTGCCCAGTCGTCTCCATCTTTAGCGCCGCTACTATGTTCAGGCATTGTCATACAGCGGACAGTGCAACGGATGCATTCTGCGCCACAAGCGCTGCGCTACTTCGTCGATGCATCAACCCAGATACGGTAGAAGACACTCGAAAACACGCGTGACCAGGAACATGCAGATTTGTGGCAACGCGCTTCGTGGATCCATAGCCGACCAGATAGTTCCTCGGATAACTACGTTCCAGCGGACCAGAAAATCGCAGAAGCTCCTGCTCTGACGGAGACGTTGAACAAGCGCGAGCTCTTCCTACTGCCAGGAATCTCAGTTATGTGGCCGACCTGCCACCAGTTTCCATGCACACTTCATCCATGATTAGTGATACCCCGTCCCTGAATTTGATAGTTGGCAGCAAGGTCTCGACGAGGATTAAATGACCGCCCTAGATAGCCTGGAAAGAGCTGCGACAGGCTCTGCTTTGCACAAGTAGGCCGCAGTTTTATAAGAAATAAACGCCACTTTTAGCGGCCTTAGTGTTTTTGGCTGTTGTAAGAAGAATCCACTTGCTAAGAACATCAGATATAACGAACTGAACTCGCGTGACCGTCAGGTTCGTTAGAAGTGAGCTCGACTGTAGATTCAATCGGCCACAAAAACCTTTTTCACGCTTCAGACATGGGCCTTACATGTTAGGACGTACCGTCAGTTGCAAAAGTTTACAGCCCACCGCGCCGTTTATTTCAGTGGTGTGGTGGGCTGTAAACTTTTGCAAAAGACAGTACCTTCACGCCAAATGGACGTTTGTGCCGTGGTCAGTGCATTTCTACCTGTGCGAGCAACGAGAATCAGTTTGAGCAATAAAATGATATTTTTGTCGCGATGCTGTGTTCTTTTAGGACATACTTAAGCAGTCTCTTAAAAAACCCATTGACATCATACATTTTATTATAACATTTATGGCTGCGATGAAAAACTTCGGAATTCCGTGCGTACTCTTCGTGTTCATAGGACTGTTTAGCGTGTGGAAAACCCGCATGATGTGTGAACACGCAGAACCGCCGCGTCCAACGAGGTCACTGTTCAGATAACAGTGCACTTTAATGCAGGAGGAATATGCTGCGCAAGTTCAACCTCCTGACTGGTTCCCCTTTCTTGACGTGTGCGCCGTCTGGAATTTCCATATGCGGGCGGAGAAAGGGAGTTATGCTGGCATGAGGCTTTGAGTCGCGCGCTGGCGACTGGCAGATATTTTTTCTTAGAAGCAGAACGATTTCAGCCAATCGGCATAACGAAATCACTTCATCCCAGTTACATTTCATTGCAGCATCTTTCTTGGCGTAATCACTATCGCATGCCAGCGAGCGCATGTATTTCCGCATTGCCCTTTTGTGCAATCGGGATTTAATTTTTTTCTTATTAGTACATCTCCACCGTTGCCAAGGGCCCGCCTTTCGTTGCATATTTCCGTCGCGCACAAACAAGAATATGCGGATTCTAAAAAAAAAAAGAAACTGCACCAATTTATACATTCTTCTTTTGTTAACACTAGTAGCAATATCTCGGGTTTAACGTGTCGAGTAGACATTGGGGCTATAGGGTAGACGGTGTTATGGCGGGCTCCAGATTGACGACACCAGCTGAGGATTTGCAACGTGCGACAGAACACATTGGTTTTTGTATTTGTGGAATCAGCAGCCGAGCTCCACAGCCATTGAGCCATTTTTTTTCCTTTATTGCCCTACAGACCCATCGTGAGGGGTTTTATTTAGAACCTGTTGTCTGAGACAATGAGCGCTTACAAAAGTAAATGTTGCACTACCAACGGCGCTGGCTCAGTGGTTAGGGCACTCGGTTACTTATTCGGTGTACCCGGGTTCGAACCCGGACCCGGGGGCCACGTTTCGATGGAGGCGAAACGCAAAAGGTACCGTGTGCTGTGCGATGCCAGTGCACGTTAAGGATCCCCAGCTGGTAGAAATTATTGCTGAGCCCTCCCCTACTGCGCCTGTTTCTATTTCTTCTTTCACTCTCACCCGTAGGTCAGGTGTCCATCAAGAAGTGAGACAGTTACTGCGCCATTTCCTTTCCTCAAAAACCACCATCACAACGTTTTTGGGTCCTCGCGCTAATATTTCATCTATTTGTGGGAAATGACGCAAAGAAAAGGAAGGCATTCTCAATCGGTGCTGAAATGACTATAGACAACCAGTTTTGTTGCGTGTTTTCTCCTTTCAAATGACGCCATAGTTTTTAGAATACATGGTTCACCGTGTGGTATTCCCCTACTGCCAATAAATAATTTAGAAAATAATTTTTTCTCCCATGTTTCGGTTTTATCAACCGAATGATGGCTGCGACGTGAGTTCAGCATTAGGTCACGAGAGGCACGGGAAAACTAATACAAACGCTGATACGTTGTTTAGACTCTCTATAGCACTTTAATCAGCCGGCGGCTCCAAGACCTATAATTACAACGAACGACGTATCAGCAGTTATATTGCCGTTTTATTTCCCCTCACGCCACCTAATTTCCACTACACGTTACAGCCACCGTTATGTTGGTGAAACCGAAACAGGGTCAAGAAGAAATTCAAATATAATTTTTTTATGTTGTCTTTGGTGGATACCACGGGGTGCTCCATGTACCCCAATGTCTAACGCATCGTTTTAAAGAAGAAATCACCCAAGGAAAAATTTGTTGTCTATAGTACTTTATTGAGTTCGAGCAGTCCTAACAACCTGATTAAATATTTACGCAAGTATGTAAAAGGGGAGGGGTAATAACTCAAGATTTCACATAAACCTGACGTACAAGTCTTTAGAATTGGTGGTAGTACATTACAGAAACGTCAATTAGGCTTCTTCCTAGGCACCAGACTTCCTTTAAGTTTGCTGTCGCATATACTGGGTACCATTTTCGCACTTCCCAGTGCAAAGAGCTACGGATGGGTAAATCTATGCGCTAGATCATCTCATTTTGTGCGTAAACATGAGGTATGCCGGGATGCAAAAAAGTGGGGCTGAACTGGGTCCCGAACCGGTTCGGAACGGTTCCTTTGAATCGTTCCGGTTCGGGTTCAGTTCCAAGATGGCGAAAAAAATATGGGTTCGGTTCGGTTCCGGTTCCGGGCGAAAATTCGGGTTCGGTTCCGGTTTCGGGTTCGGTTCCGGTTCGACACCCTGCCTGTAAGTATCATAGTTTCTTACTATTACTTAGAGGGAAAGCTGGCGCCTCTTTTATGGGAGTTTGCGTGGAGCCCCCTCAGGACCGCTTCAGCCACCATGTACGCTCAAAGCATCATGGGCCGGTGAGCTGCCGACGGCAGAACCACAACTTTTGACAAAAAAAAATAATGCAAAAATAAACGCTGTTCGATAATAAAGAATACCCTAACATTCAATATCCTGTCTAATGATTGCAACAAACGAGCAGAAAGCATGTAAATGCAATGTTTGCCCAAAATAAGAGATAGCTTGCTCTCGTATTGGTCAAGTATTGAACACTACGAAAATTAATATTTCGTGCTTAACAGGCGCACTTTTAAAAGAAAATATGTTAAAAATGTGGTTGCTTAAACATTTTAAAAGGTTTTTTAATGACATTTCGGAAAAGAAAAGCCTTTTACTGGCGTCGTGTGCTGTTGTGGTTTCGCTACTATGGCTTTTACACACCAAGTTCGCGCCAAAGTCGTCTGCGCAAACACGAACAGCGTTTTCGGAATGAAACGTCTTAGTAGTGACACTCCAAGTTCCCGAAAAAATACGACTGTCCCGCACCAAGTAGCTTACCGGCCCATGATGCTTTGAGCGTCCATGGTGGCTGAAGTGGAGCGCTGCCAGCTTTCCCTCTAGGTAATAGTAAGAAACTATATGGTAAGTATGCAGGAAACAAGGACCGAGAAATAAAGTGGCACTGTCCATCCAAATGTCGATACAGGCACAGTCACTCCTCCTGAGGCCCCTGGGTTTAGACTAGACTGGTTTAGAAACAGCAAAGGTCATGTGGACGACTTTGCGGTAGAAGTTAGCAAAAAAGCGATTGGAAAATTGGCGGCTGAAAAGTAGGGCGGTGACGTAAGTTACAAGTTCATAATTAAAGGAAGTATTTAAAGAAAATGGCGAATTTATAGATAATTTATAGTTTTACGGATTGCTTAAGGAAATGCAAAGAAAAAATGCCGAGCATAGTGGCAACTGCCCCCCCCCCCCCCCCCCCTTTAAAGGGGACGCTCCTAGCTTCCATCCATCCATAGTGTGGTTAATTTTTAGAAATTAGAAAGGAGACATTTAGAGGACTGGTGCCGGAGAGCAAAAAGCAGTTTAGTTTGGCTAATGAGAGAAGGAATTTGACCGAGTAGATTTGAAGAGGACACGTTAGGAATTATTAGGTGACAGTCCTTCGTCATCCCTTACAAAAATTTCTTTCGACACACCGTAGACTGTTTATAAACTTTTGTCTATAAAGTCTGTAGACTTTCTATACACAAATCCTATAGTCTAGTCGATAGGCAATACAAATCCTATAGACAGTCTATGGCCGTACGCTTACTGCGGAGTTTGTCTTTAGACAGTCTGTAGACTATGAATAGACAAAGGTAATATCTATAGGAAGGCAGTAGAGTCCATAAGAAGTCTATGGACAGTCTATAGACCATTTTGATAAGGTATAAGCGTTTGAAATATATTAAGTTGGCTATTGCTAGCCGGTTTATGCGGTCGCATGAACGCATACTGGCGTAGGGCTTAGCGTTATATCACTGACATGTGTCGCAAGGTGGAGTGCTTTGGCCTGATGTCTTCGTAGGTTGTCGAAGAGTTGCGAGGGCGTACGCTAATTAACGAATGTTCTGCAAGTTTAGTTCAAACGGAAGCATTTTAGAATCATGCTGAAGTGACAACTACAGAATTACACGGACACTGAAAATAAAATTATCCACAATGTAACTGTGGTAAGAAATATAAAACTTTATTTTTACGCGCACTTTGCGGCAGCATATTCGTGGCGGATGGCTCGGGTGTGCCGAAGGGCTACGCTATGAGTAAATCATGCAAATGAACGGTGGCGGTGAAACGCACTGTGTGCCGGGCCATTTCCTATGCAGTGGGCTCCTTTGTCGTTGCACCGCCGTTCACGCCGGCTCCGATCATTTCCGTTTCATGCGTGCGCGTGCATCAGGAGCTTGGACGGCACCGATGGGTGCGCCGCCTTTTGCTTCATCCCATCCTCCCGCGTTCCGAATCGCCGAACCTAGTTTGCGTGCCTGGCGTCGAAAATCTGTGCTGTCCCTGTTTTCCAATGGCGGCGAGTGCTGCGCTGATTAAACATTTGTGCCTCGTCGCTTCGTTTCCGTAATGCGCCCCGGCGCGCGGCCCTCCGGCCGCGTCAGGGCTCGTTTCCTTGATTAAAGTCCAAGTGCTTGGGCTGAATTCGCGACCTTGACTCGTGCGTTCAGGAGGATGCCGGCGTATCCCCCTGCATGACTATGCACACAGTGGCCTTTTCGCCCGTTACACACTGGGACCCGGCACGGAGAAAATGCAGCGAGAAAAGCTGATGCGCGTCATTTACGCCGCAAAGATACGGTTCACGAGCCTATGTGATCAATCATCAAGGAAGAGAAAAGGTGATTCTCCCAGAATGTGCGCCTCGCACGGTCATTTGTGAGAGACTGGAGCGAAGAGCTGTTTCCTATGATAGGCCATATCTGTTTTTGAGCTGAAAGATGCAAACGTCGTCTTTTTTGCAATGAAGTTTATCCATGAGATACCGGAATCACCCAGTAACGCCCTTACTGTTGCTGAAACATTGCTGCCTCTTATTAAGCGGTTGCTAAATATACAGTCTTTGTCCAAAATATACAGCCCAAGGTGTTTGCTTCCAAGCCGTGTAGCATGGCTCTTAAGCACATTTGACACTCCAATAAGCTTGGCAGGGTTGAGGATTTAAGTTCCTTCCGCCTTCGTGAGATTAGGGTCCCTGACTATGTAACAGAAGCCGTGCTGCAGGGTTCAGAAGCAGACCCATTGGGCTGTATACTTTTGACGAAGACTGGAGGTCGGACCGACCCGGTGCATTTTTTCCCAGAGTACGTCGGACGCATCCGATTATAATCAGCGTTTCTCAAAGTCCGACGTATGTCTCACAAAATGTTCGTGCACTTTCGGTATCATGGGTGCGTCGCTTTTCCTCCGTTTACTATAGGTCGTTGCAAATACAAGTTAATATAATCTAATAGGATAGGTCGCGTTGTGACGTATCTTGGAGCTCGGCCACTCCAGGGGTACGGTGTACCCCAGACAACGCTAAACATCATGACGACGTCCTCATCCCGAACAGGACATTCCGAGTACCTTTTGAGTGCATCGATTGTTAAATGCCCTCACGAGGATGTCCTCAGTTTGTACTTTGCTGGACAGCTCGAGAATTAAAATTCTTTAAATGTCCTACAATCGTACTATCGCAGGATAGTACTGTGGAACCGAACTGAAATCAAGCCAGTTTTCTCTCTTGTACTTGGCTCTCATTAATTAAAAACTGCAGGTTTATTAAACGATATGTGTGTACAGTAGTGATCTAATTAAGGAAACCGTTGTGGCTCCTAAAGTTATATACCTTGAGGAGATATCTTAAGATATTGTTGCTTTTACACCTGTTCCTATGCATCGCATGCTTCTGATGGGGTTGGACAGTTTAGATATTTTGGCCACTCATCTTTCCCACTCCAGAGAGCTACTCCCCGCGGCCCTTGGTAAACCATTCTTTTTGCTTATTCTGGCTACCTTCGCTTACGTTAGCTGTGAATACGGCACTCCCATGAAAAAAAAAGACTATACAAATTCTGAAGTAGTACTGAAAACATCCCCAAGCATGATCCTCAAGACACCCTGAGTATGCGCAACGGAGGGACTAGTGGATCCCAGTTGGACTGTTTGAGGACCAGTAAGAGACAACCTGAGGACGTCTGAACATCCTCACACGGACATCCTGAGGTCATACTCAGGACGTCTTTGCGTTGCGTGTCTGTGCGTATCCGGCCTTGCCATTTGATTCACGCTCGGTGGTGTACTGAATTTTGTCCTCGTTCTGCTTCTTTTTAGTGACGTCTACGACGGTAGTTATATCTTTGATTCAAGAATGTTTGCCCATTCCACGCAATGGGACGACTGGCGTTCAGTGCGCCAACAGTGGTACTGTGCCCCATGGGAGCATTTAACCACGCCCCCACCCAAGCGAGTAATTTTTTACACAGGAAAACTGTTCTGAACCCAATTTTTTCGGCGAAAAAGTCCAAGAAATGCATGGTATAAATAGGACCGCGGGAATAGGAATATAATAGGAATATAAATAGGTATAAATGCATAGCAAAATCCTTCTATTAAAGTTTGTCCGTAGCTCACATTGAGTACCGTATTTACCCAATTCCAACGCGCACCTTTTTTCGGGGAAAATACGTCTCAAAATCGCATGCGCGTTGGATTCGAGTGCAAACCGAAACTGCCCCATAGCTGCCCATCGTCATCGCCATTATACGATGTGGGAGCTCACTAACTGCTGGAAACATGGGAGCACGTTTGCTCGTCGTTTTCTGCGTCGCAGGAGCCGTTTTCAACCGGTGTGGCGCTTGTCGTTGGTCGCGTGCTCAGCGACCACGGACCGCGTTCACGACGACGGTATCCCGTGCACTGCCGCGGGCGGACGCCTCATCACTGCCGTTGCACGATTAAGATACGCGGATCGAAGAATATGTTGATGAAACAACGGTTGTCGGAAACGCGTCATTTCGGCGGTAAAGTTCCAAAAACGATGAGACTCCTTTCTGTTTTGCGGCCGACTCTCTGAGAGATTACATCGTCCGCAGGCGGGGCACGCCGCGCCGCTGACGAGGTCGTGCATCATGCCGATCTCACAGATAACAGCGCTCCCGCGCCCGTTTTTACAGTCGAAGATCTTTATCTTTCGCTCAGACGCACTGACGAAGTCATGGATGCTCCGCAAGAAGCATCGCCGTTGCCGCAGTTACGCCTAGCAGCAGACGAACCTCCCGTAACCGGAGCTCTCCGCTTGCGCTTGGGGCGTCTTCCTTTATACTGATGCTTTGTCAGGAAATTGCGTGAGCGAAAATCTCGTTTCTCAGTCACATCCATAGCGGAGATAGGAGAAAAACCCGGGCAGAAGCGTTGGTTCACGTCTCGGTGGCGGCAGAACGAAGAAAGCGTCTGCGCCCGACCGTGCGGTGGAATGCTCGTAGCCAATGGAACGGCTCCGATCGTACCACGTGATTTGAAGGGCCAGTCGCGACGCTCGACTCGGGCGGGAAACGATCTTTTTTTTTCGTATTTTTATCAAGAATGCGCCGCTGCCGAAGTGGCTTCTCGTAGACGATGGGTAGGCCTACTTCCCCGCGAATATTCAAGAGCGGGCGACGCCGTGGAGCGAAATGCCGCGTTCCCGAAATTCGGTCAAATTCGCACTTTCGCGAGCCACCGCGAGTGCTTTAATAGTATTTTTTACTAACTTCCCATTGATTATCGGCTTTGATTTTTTTACACATAAAAGAAGAGGCTTGTGGGAATACAAAACGCAAGAAAATACAAAATCGACTTTATCGAAAAAAATCGCGGTTTTTTCACCCGCATCTCCCCTTAAAATATAAAAACGGTTGCAAATTATTGCGTCCACAAACAACTTCCCGTTAAAAAATTATGCGGTTGTCTAGAATTTCTGGGTATACTCGTGCTGCTCTTACCGGACATTGCCAATCGAGATTTGTGCTCGAGCTTGACTCGCCAGTTTTGTGCCTTCAGCATAGGGTTTCTCAAAATTGCCTAGAAGAAAAGTGGTGCTGTGATTGTCGTCCGTATAGACGGGCGCAGGAATGCACGGAAACCATGGTTTCGTATTTGGCTTGGCTGATGTTGGGCAGAAAAACGCGGATTCATCCGTAACACTACGACTCTTTTCAACAAGGAGGGGGGGAGGTAAATTTGACTCTGGAAAATGGTATAGCGCTGACCTCTTCAGGTCGGGATGCATTTCTCACTACCCTGGGTCGGGGCCTTCCCCACTGCGTTCCCTCGCTGCTCTCACGTGACTGTACGTCACCACGTCACCGCTTGGCCGAGCGCAAGCGCGGCGGTGCCAGCACAAAACGGCCGTCGTCTGTTTCCACGCTGCGCGCTGCAACGCAGCCTTTCTGTTTTAGTTGAGGCTACGCACAAGTTCAGCTTTTCTATAACAAAGACCGCTAACTTTCATTGCGCCGCTGGATATTCGAAGAAACAACAGCGGTTCCAGTCTGCTCTCTCGTTATTTTTTGCGTAAAATACTGACGGAGCACAAGGACGTCTCGCGCAGTTGAATAACATTTAGACTGTGCCAAGGCGACTTTAGCTCCGGTGTTTTAAATTATTCCAACCTTAGTGTAGGGCGAAATTATAACCTCGGTGTAACGAAGTCGAAGGGGTGCCGTAATTTCTTCTTATAGCCGTTTCTTCGTTATATCTGTACGTGACCTTGGTTGCGATTTCGCCGCATGCCAACTGGCTTACCTGCCACTGTGTACACGCAGGACAGTATGTTAATGTGCCGGAAATGTGCACTGCGGCAGCCTTCAACACGCGCACCGAGCGCCCACGTCGTGGCCGGTGGTACACCAGCCGATCGTGTCAGCTAGGTTGCCAACGCGCGCCGGTTTCTTCCGCGGCAGCATGATTCAGCGCCCTGAAAACGGCTCTTGGAGCATCAATGTCGCAGAGGATAGGGAGAGACCTATTTAGAATATTTTTCTGTTTATAGGTGCTGAAGCCGATACGGGACGTTGTAAAAGCGGGCGCGCGATGCCGATTTTGTAGCGAGTACCCGTTTGGGTTGGCTTTTTCGCAAAGCTCCCGAGCACGCAGGCCATAACACTTGTCCGCAAGA
The DNA here is from genome assembly GCF_055824585.1 of Amblyomma mixtum. Taxonomy (NCBI): domain Eukaryota; kingdom Metazoa; phylum Arthropoda; class Arachnida; order Ixodida; family Ixodidae; genus Amblyomma; species Amblyomma mixtum. The sequence goes on from NC_143014.1 coordinate 172,375,008, forward strand.
CAGGAATGTCCTGTGGAGAATGCATACACCAGACCGAAGCCTTTTGATGATGACCGCCTTCTCGTCAACGGAATTTTTTTTTTTGCGTTTTTGCTTTTCGTCGCTTTTACCCTGTGAAACCAGCGGTACCTCGATGCTGCCACGCACGTCAAGCGCACTGCCAAACGAATTTAACCGTGAGACCATAATGCGAAAACGGAAACTGAACTGCCCATGGAACCAGAGAAGCAGAGTGTGGTTGCAGTGGGCCGTGTGCAGCGAGAATGTTGGGAAACGGGGCAACTGTATTGACCTTGGCAGCTCTGTCGAAGTGCAGCATGGTGTAGTGGGCCGTTTGTACCGTGCGGCCTGGCATCGTCCAGGAGGCCGCTCATATCCGATTTTCGGCAAAGGGCGCGGACGCGTCAGAGCGGCAGCGTCACACGCTGAAGCTGACAAATTGTCCAAGCAAACGTTCTATGCAGGCCCCGCTTGAGGTGGGATACGTTTTCCGCATGTTTTGCGCGGTGTTGGGCAGAGCAAATTATGAGCGATGATTCGAGTTACCACATCGAATCGGTGTAGGAAGGGTTAGGCTCCATTACAAATTGGCATACTCAGCGCGAAATGGTCAGTGGGGTTCCATTGGAGGTTCGCCATCTACCATTTTAGAAGAATGTCACTTCCTCAAAAGGAGATATCAGATACATAGGCTTCTGTTGGAGCCTCCAAGAGAAACGGCTTTTCCTTCGTTATGCCCATTATTTCGTTATGAACTGTTTCGTTATAGCGAGGTTTGACTGTAGTTATGAGTTTCTTTTTTTAACTAGTACGTCCTTAGCAGTACAATGTCGAAAGCCATTTCAGCTGCTTTTGGAAAAGTGAGCTTCGTTTCAAAATTACATGAAACAGCCACCCGGCTGACAGCCCACTTTAGCAAAGAATCTGACCCAGCCCCAGTTTTTAGTATTCCTGCCACCTTATTTCGACCCTGAATTTATTATACATTAATGTAGCTTCCTCAGGTTAATGAGAAAAAAGCACAGCTCAGATAGGAAGCTATTCACGAAATTCGCGTAATTCCCTCGCTCTTACTACTGTCTTCAACAAACCCTTTTTGTGCCTGCTTTTTATACCCTAGGCGCCGCTTCTTATTTCGATTACAAACAAATGTATTTCCGTCTAAATGTATATTCAGACCTAAAGGATGTCATATCACTAGTTTTACAAAGCACAACACCAATAATAAATATTTTGCGTGCAAGTAAAATATGGGGTCTATTTTAATGCGTGAGAATTTGAGGAAGATATTTTTTTGTAGCCATAAATTTAGGGCTCAAATAAGGTGGCAGAAATCTTGTAAATTGCACTTCGGTTAGGTCCTTTGCTAAAATGTATTGCCAGCCGGGTGGCTGTTTCATGCAGTTCTGAAACAAAGCACACCTTTCCAATAGCAGCTGAAATGGTTTTTATCGCTAAGCAAATGCTAGTCGAATAAAGAAGCTATAGCATATAGACAGTCTCCAGCCATAACTACCTCCAGACGCGGCCTATACTTTAAGGTTGTAATAATTTAAATTCCGCAGCTAAAGTCGCCTTGGCACAGTCTAAATGTTATTAAACTGCTCGAGACGTCCTTGTGCACCGCGAAGAGTTTATGCAAAATAATAAGAGAGCAGACTGGAACCGTCGTTGTTTCGCATATCCGGCGGCGCAAGGTATAAGGTAGCGGTCGTTTTTGCGGAAAAGCTGAACTTGAGCGCGGCCTCCGCTAAAACAGAAAGGCTGCGTGCGAAAGCACTACACTAGCAAAGCTGAAAAAGCCGAGGTATGTGTGAAGCCTCAACCATTGACGGAGAGCCAGCGGTCGAGGCCTTGCGCAGCTGCTCCGTCAACGCCCGGGGAATTTTTTGTCAACTCTGTCATGAGTGTTGGAGTCATAAATGTTGCTAGCTCTACGCGACGCATAAAAAATAAAAATGTCTACCGCTTCTTCTTTGCCCTTAACAACAGCTCCCCTCGAAAACGTGGATTCTACCGCGCAATCATGGCTGTGCCGTGATTCGGTAACCAGATCTAGCCAGCGTAGTCGCGATGCTCTATATACTCTGTGTGATTGATACTTTGATTAGAACATTTTTTACTTTAACAAACTTAGCATAAGTGAATAAGACTCTTATGAAAATTTGCAGAGCATTTTATTGAGGTTTATCACTGGAAAATTTGTATTGCTACGACTGAATCCACACTTTCGACCGAACACTAAGCAAGCCAAATGCGAAACCACATCTTTCCGGCATTCCTGTGGTAGATAAAATAGGAGTGTGCGCATACAGGGTGTTTCACCTAAGTCTTTACACAGTCTTTAAATATAGGCTTTTTGAATTCGAAGAGCACTTTTTTTTCGGTAAAGCATTGTCAGCGGTTTAGTACATCAGAATACAGCTAAGACATGCTATCTAGCAGGCTGGTTAACTAATATTGAATAGTTAACTTTTTAGCCATTACCGTTAGGCTCCTTATTATTGAGAGGCGTGCAGGCCACCTTAAGTGATACCCATTTCTGATTTTAGCATTTCGAAAATGCGGTTATCCTCGGCGCTGTGGTCCAACAAATTTTGGCTATTTAGATTTTTTGGTGAAAAACCAGACTCCTGTAGTTCAGTCGAACTACAGGAGTCTGGTTTTTCACCAAAAAATCTTATTCGAGTGCGAGGAATATGCAGGAGCATTGGCGCGATGGGTGCGCCAATTTCCTGTTGACCTCAGCTCCGGGTTCTTGCGCCGCACAACATCACGTAGGCAACGGAGGACACCTTTGGTCATTGTTTGACCCTGTAGAGTGCGTACTCGTGGTCTGCCACACAGAGGGTGTCAAAGAAAGCAGTGAGCATCACTTTCACATTGCTGCGCAATTGGCGGGCCTTCTTAAGTCTTGGTGACGTGGAATGCTTACTCCTTACTGTCCTAATATGGCCCCTGCGATTTCTGGCTGGTTCCCAAAATCAAAAGGCCATTGAAAGGAGCGCGATTTCAGACAAGGAAGAACATTATGGCTGCAACGACAGCTGAGCTAAACTCCATTCCGAAAAGGGCCTTTTCGGAATACTTCCCACAATGGCAGCATCGCTGGGAGAAGTGTGTGGAGTCCCAAGTAGACTACTTTAAAGATGACTAGGTTTGCAACGCTCCAGTTATGCAAGTTTTTTTTCAACGGCCAAAGGTCGGATACTTTTCTAACAGACCTCGTATTTTGGCGCGATGAAGCCAAAATTTGTTGGGCCACAGCGCCGAGGGTCACCGCGTTTTCGAAATTCTAGAAACTGAAATGGAAATTAATTACGGTGCACTACACGCCTCACTAATTGAGGAGATTAACAGTAATAGGTGAAAAGTTAACTATTCAGTATTAGTCAACCAGCCTGCCAGTTAGCACGTCTTGGCTGTAATTTGATGTACTACACCACTGACAGTGCTACCAGCCTGTCAGTTAGCACGTCTTGACTGTAATTTGATGTACTACACCACTGACAGTGCTATGCCGAAAAAAAGCGCCCTCATAACTCAGAAAACCTATTTTCAAATATTGTATAAAATCTTAGCCGAAGCACCCTGTATATTCGAACGTATGGAATACCGAATCGAATACCCGGATGTTTGTTTCTTTGATCGAATCAAATACTGCAAGTTAAAAATTGAAAAAAAAAAAATATAGGGTCACTGAGCACTAAATTTGAAACTGGACACGTCTTCAATTTGGACGGGGCACGTGTGCTTGCCAGAGAGCGGATCGCTTCTAGACGTTTATATCCGGAGTCTGATGATTCAGACCACTCCCGGCACACTAAATCGGACGCAAGGGATTCTGCCATCTGATTACGCAAGGTCATTACGACGTATTTTGAAGAAGATATAAACGATGCTTTTTGTCTGGTTTCCCCCATTGTGAACAAGGAAGCCGTATAGTGCTTTCGAAACGTCAGTATGTTTCGTTAATCTTGGACTTGGTCAGTGACCCTATATTTTTTTCATTATGCCACCACCTGAACAGACGACGTTTCGTCGAACTCTTGATTTTAAGTTAAAAATTAATCGAAAGGAATGGAATGCGATCTCAAGTTTCCGAAGAATAGGCACGAAGCTCGAATAGTGCACTCCGTGGTTTTCTTCTGCGACTGTTAAAAAAAAATGGTAGGGTTTTAGTGTAGTTAAAACGAGTAGACATGCAAAAGCCTGTGTTTAGCCTGATTGGCTCATGGTTTTGCTTTCATGAGTCGTCGGCAGACGTTAGACTCAGGTTAAACTCTGACCGAGGTTAAGCTGATCGATCTGTTCGCACCGGAGACGGAAGTTGATGAAGACGACGATGTGCAATGCACAGCGCGAAAGTGTGTTGCAGTTTAACACGAGCGTGTCCGTGTCTCCTTCTTCCCTTCCACGTTTTTTTGCGCTGTTTCCCACCTTTTAATTTATGCCCCAACCAGCCCAGCGACAAGCTTTACTACAGTTAACTCCACGAGTTAAGCGCCGCCGCTAGTGCTTTGCTATTTCAGGTGAATAATCTTTTTGTGAAAATGTTCGCACAAGTAGCGAATAGTCGTGCAAATATTCGATTCTTATTCGAATCGTTTCTTCCACTGTTCGATTCAGCCGCCGCGGTGGCTCGGTGGTTATGGCGCTCGCATGCTGACCCGAAAGACGCCGGTTCGCTCCCGGCCGCGGCAGTCACACTTCGATGGAAGCGAAATACTATAAGGCTCGTATACTATGCGATGTCAGTGCACGTTAATGAACCCCAGGTGGTCGAAATTTTCCGGAGTCCTCCACTACGGTGTCCATCATAGTCTGAGTCGCTTTGGGACGTGAAACCCCATAAAATTAAACCAAATCACTATTCGATTCGTATTCGATTCGCTAACACAACTAGACGATTCGTATTCGATTCGGTTTAAAAAAAAATGCTGGCGGTTCACGTTGCAAAGCGCGAAAAATTGTGCGAAAACAGGCTCTTGCAGGTGGATACCAACGCCACGTAACTGAAAGCGCGATTGAGGTGTCCACTGATCCGGGAAGCCAGGTATGCGTCTTACCTTTCTTCAAAACCAACGGAGTCTGCAACGATGTGAACGCCAACGTCATTGAACCCAACGAATGCCTGCGGCGTATTGTTCCAGTTCCGCGTTTCTGCAAAAAAAAACAAAAAAAAAACCTTTTCAGCGCAAACAGCGCACATCTCTGTCACTACCACCACGTAGCTAAAAGCGCGATTGAGCTGTCCACTGAGCGGCTGCTTACCCAAGGGCCCAGTTGTGCGCGGTTCCTTTCTTTTCGTGACTTCTGCGCACAGATGGAAGTAGGTGAAGGCGACAACGTGCAGTGCACGGCACGAGTGTATGTTGCAGTTTAAACGAGGCGTGATCGGTTGTGGAGCATTCTTGCAGTTTAATTTCATGACCCTGTTTACAAACTTCTCGGTTTCTTCAAATTTCAAATTCAAATTCGGTTTCAAATTTTGCTGAGCGCCGATCTTTACTATAGCTTTATGCAGGAAGTCTGTGCATCTGTGGGGTTTTTTACAGTTCGATTTTCTAACGAGTAATTATATTCTGTTTCGCGTAATAGGCTATACAGAAGCTTGATAACGATCATCTTTCCGCCACTATTGATCGTTCTGTGTCGTGTGACCTCAAGGGCCATGATGTGTGACCGCGAGTGTGCAAATGCCGATTCCTCCTTGCATCAAAACGTTTTTCTATAAATTAGACACCTAAGCTCTACACGTGGCTCCATATGAAAAACCTTTCTGTACCTTCGGTTAACTGTCGTCTGTGCAAGTTACCTGAAACCATCGAACACTGCTTTAGTAGCTGCAAGGATGCGATTTTGTTTTGGGATGTGCTGCAAAGGACGCCAAGGAAAGACATTGTTTTAAATTCCTACAGTGTTCGTTACCTTGTAGCTACTCAACCTGATTACGAACCCTATGATATGTTTTTTCTTCAGTGGACTTCATAGCCTGTAGAAAACGCGCATGTTAGATTTCAGCGCTGAACCTCTTGTTTCACCCAGAAGCCATTTTAGCCGAATGGTGCTCCAAGTCAGGGGCATTTATGATGAAAGGGACTTTCTACTGGACTGGTTTCCCCTGGTGATGCGGTGGCTATCGTTGCCGCCATTTTAACTGTGTTGTTGTTCTCTGTCAAGCTAGTGTAGTGCAGCCACTAGCTGAGTGCTTTGTGAACAATCTGTATATAGCCCTTCCTGCACATACATAACCTGGTGTAGTAAATACTATGTTGTAAAAAACAAGTGCGGCGTAGCATAGTGCTCTCGTGCAGTGGCGAGCGAAGCTGATCTGCTCATGTCGCCGCGGGTTCGAAACCCAGTCGCGGCAATAGTTATTTTATTTCTCTAGGTATCTGGGAGGCTTTAGGCAGACATCGACTTTTGCGGGATTGGTAGTGAAGTAGTGATTTCGCACTAAAAGTACTATACGCTCACACGTAGGTTAGAGTGCTCGTCGGTGGCGCCTGTTTTCCCTCTATACAGCTTGAGAAACTTTTTGACTATGAGCGACCAGGTTGTTCATTTAATGCAGCCTAAGTTCTGTCTTGGCTTGGAGCTCTGTGTGACTTGTACGCTTGTTCACATTCGCTCATTCAGATGCGTTATACTAATTACAGTTTCACTTTAAAAAAAAAATAATTTACAAAGAAAGGGAACAACGAACTACGTAAGAAAGAATCCTTAAAACTTCCAAACGAGGATTTTTGTCTCCGCTTTTGTGAACGAAAAGAAAATGGCTGATGATTAAAGACAGACTTCTCTGTGACCAATGCTGTTTCGAGGTAAGCCAGGCGGAGCTAATGCCGCTGGAAGAAGCTTAGCATAATATAGTCCCAGAATGCATAATTTCCCCCTTGTAACTGCGTAGTATAATCTCTATTACCCCCGTCCTCGCAGTAATTGCATACAGAATCGCAGCAGCACGTTTCCCTTTACTATAGAATAGACCACGCGTACGCCTGGACGGCTTTGTGACCTTTTGATAGTTTCCAATAAATGTTCGTCGTCTCTGCGTCCGAAGAACGTTCCTGTGCGAAACCCCGTCCTGTGGATAAAATCAATGAAAGAAGTTTAGGGGGGGGGGGGGGGGGGGGGGGGGGGGGCTCAAACCGGCTCCTCGCGCTTTTCCTCGTTTTGTTGAATCGTTACCTGTTCCCTGCTGGCTGTTATTTCGTGCATTGTACTTTCCTTCGTCGTTTCAGAGCCCTTTTATTGCATCCTATATTCAAGGTGCTTTTAGGGCATGTCATAAAACCTTAGACATGAGAAATTCTTATAGAGGAAAGTGCGCACGAAAGACGGCTCGGCGATAAAACCTGGTACGAGGGGGAACGCAGAGAGGGGGAAAAAAATGGCAGCAGCAAAATGCGAAGAAGCTCGTCTTAGACGCACGACTGCGAGTAGCATTTCATGGAAAGTGTGTTTTATGCGCACTGTGTCGTCCTTATTCCGTTTATTCTTTTTTTTTAACTTGCCGACGAAAATGAAACTCGCCTGTCTGGAAATATAATTTTATTAAAAAGATTTAGTGCGGCGGTCTTGACGCATGTACAGCCAGCTTTTAAGTCTCGAAGCGTTTTATTTTCAGGCATTGCAACATTCAGTCCGGCCCGCGCACTCGCAGTGCAGAGAGCGTTATCTAAATTCCGTGCCTTTCGGTAGCTTGACTCGCCGTGCTGAGGCGTAATCTTCTGTGGCTGTTCCTCCCTTCCCGAGCTTCGTGCCCCTACCGTAGTGCGCCCTCTGATGGCGTCACGTGAGAGGTCTTCGGGAGGAGTGCTTCGCTTGCTTGCTCGTGGCTCGCCGTTCTCATACATGCTTATAATGCGGCGGAATTTTCTGGTCGTGTTTTAATGCACGCCGGTCGCGGGCTTGCACGCAAGGCTCTTGACAAGCGCGGACACATCTTTATGCGACGATTACGAGGCACCGCATGCACCGCGGCAGGAGCCGACGTGTTGTGTTCACATGCGGCGACTGCGAACCTCGCACATTTAGGGCATGTGTACTGTTGTTTGATTAGGTGTGGGGACCACGCGTCCAGGCCGCGCGTAATGGCTCTTGTCGACCACTTGACAGTGGGGTCGTATGCACTGCAAAGCGCGAAGGTGAGCGGGCCATTAATGCATCCAAATAAGAATGAAGTGCGCATTACATACAAAACCTCTACAACTTGTAGAGGTTTTCTAATGAAGCGTAAGCGTGAAATATTGAGTTTCTTCTGACGAGTGTACGTGCTTCAGAACGTATTGCGACCGCTGGGGACACGAAAGAACAGCGCATGTCAAAACAGCATGCGTGAAAACAGCGCTAAAAAACAGCATTATCCTCATGCATACACAATCCTTGTGTATACGTGAACGACGTCAGCAGACGATATGACAGCTGTATTAAGATAGTACATAAGAAAGCGCGTCTCTGTCATTCAGTGCGGTAGCATTATTAGATTTCATATTCTTTGCAAGTCTAGCATCGGTTGGGAAGAATGTATCGCCGCCGTCGACATTACCGCGTGGTTCCTTCATGGCTTTGGATGTGTCGAGAAGCGATATGCAAATTGCGTTGTTTGAATAGAAATGGAATATTAGAAATGCATCTAGCCTGTGTAGCTATACGAGGGTGGCGTCACCGGCTTTGTGTTCCCTCAGTGTTTGCAGTAGACAAACAAGACATGGAACGAAAAAACTAATATGCTTCCCAGCTCTAGACAAGATGAGGCGCAGCGTATGAAGCATGCTTTTCTGCCTTTCACTGGTGCTATTTATTTTGGTATTCGTATGTAAGTATTACTATAAAGGGAACATTTTTTTTTTTTACCTCGAACATTTGTGCACGGAAGGTTCGCCGTTGCTTTGTTTGAGAATGCTGAATATGAAATAAATTGTGCTTATTTTTCGGCCGAACTTTGTAAATGCGTGCGCTCGTGCGTTCGCTCGGGCGCGCGCGTGCTAACCTTGGCGCAACCAATACGTAATACCGCTTTCTGTGGTCACTTTTTTTACTTAATAGTAAATGTCGAGAAATCGTACAAAGCACATTCTCTTCTAAAACCTGAGTCTCGATATGTTCTGCATTTCAAACTGTCCACCATCGATTCCATTCGGAAGCGAAAAGCGGGTTTTCTCGGAAGTCCTCAGGCTGGGCGCTGTCTGCTTTTATCGACAGCTGAGTGAGCCCCTCCGAAGCTGACCGCCAACGGCTGAGTGGCTGTCACCAAACTTGAGTGCAAGTTTTTCGTGCGCCTTCTTTGCGGCTTTACATCTTCCGGTCGCTTTCTGGCCTCGGGTCTTAGCACGGCGCGGATTGTGCGCAAGTTCAGGGCACCGGACAAACGAGGAGGCGTCGCGGTGCTGTCAGCGGCATTTGTCGCTCACAATTAATGCCTCGCGCGCAGCGAACAGACGGGGCTGAGCGAGGGCGCGTGTGTTTGCGGCGCAAACAGACTCGCTGCAGCTGTTGTCCGACCCGTACGGCCCGAGGCCCGCGTCATCCCCTTTCGCTGGCCACGTGGTTGGCGGCTGCTGCTGCTGCTCGTCGGTGTGCTCACAGGAGAAGCTGTACTTGGTAGCGGCCACGATTTCTTGCAGCTGGCCGGCACGCGTGGCGTCTTCGCCCAGGGCAGCGCGTTCCTCTCCGGTAAACAGGGATCCTTCGTCAGTTTTAAACCGGTCGACGTGCGCGCGCCCCGTAATCCAATCAAAGAGCGACGATGCATGCCCCCGGCGCTTGGAGTTTTCGCCGGGGCCACTCTCACAAAATAATAATAATAATGAAAAGAAAGCGCTCTCCGGCCTCTGACGTAGAAGTACATGGGCGGAATCGATGACGCGCTCCATTATTGATCTCGCTCGGCTATGGGGCCTAAATGTCCGGCGAAGGGGGCGGAAATACCGTGCGTGCTTGGTGCGCACCTCGGCTGTGGAGCGAATACACGGCCGCGTCGCGACGCCGCGAGGAACGGCGATGTGCTTGCGGGCACCTCGCACGCCCGGCGAACATCAACTGCGAGCGCCCGACTGCTTGACCAGGGACAGCTGGCATCGACCGACTGGTTTGCTACCGCCTTCCGCTCGCCGCCCACTTCCGTGCGGGAATATGTACTGCCCTTGTAGCAGAACTTGCGCTCGTGTCCCATCGACGGGAAAGCGAACAAAAGTAAAACTAACCACGTATATGTTGTTTGTCAACCGCTGGCAGTGATGTGTTCTCACTAAACAAAACCCGCAGCAATGGCTTTTCAGTCAATCTTCTGTGAGACTAACTGCAGACTTTAATCCGTTGTGCGTAGCCCCCTAAGCAACGCAGGAGCTCGTGTCCGAGGCCGTGTGGCACGGAGAGATAATTTTTGAGGCTCCGGTGGGATTCGAACCAGCCACCAATGGCATCGGCAGCCAGCGCGTTGGACTGCTCGACTGTGGTGCTCGCATGCTTGCACATTCGTTCGCACCCAACTGTATCCCGGGGGGTTCATTCGTGTGTTTTAAACGCGTCTGCGTTGCACTGCGCCGGCCGTTACGCTGCGTGGTTTCCGAGTCAGGTTTTGTGCAATGAGCATTGAGGCGTTGCCTCAGCAGCGATCACTGGCTCGGAGCGCGCGTGGGGTGTCAGCGAGTGAGACATTTCATAGATCAATCAAAGGAATGTCGGCCGCATACTTCTTGCCTACAATTCACACAAAGTGTTTTGATAGCAGGTGTGATAACCGCTCGATAAGAAACATTGGGGCGCGTGGCCGTAATGCGCTTTATTCATGCCATATTTATCGAACAAAACGTTTCGCGCGGAATTTTGATCACCCATTATGTGGAAGCGGTTTTTGAAACAGTGCTATATGCATTGTCGGTAATTTTTAGGTTCCTGGCGATGTAATGAAATATATTTCTTACCGGTAGACGCCGCGGTGGCCGAGTGCTCGGCGGCTAGCCCGAAAGACGCAGGTTCGATCCCGGCTGCGGCGGTCGCATTTCGGTAGAGGCGAAATGCTAAAGGTCCGTGTACTGTGCGATATGTTAGTACACGTTAAAGAACCTCAGGTGGTCGAAATTATCCGGAGCCCTCCACTACAGCGTCTATCATAGCCTCAGTCGCTTTGGGACGTTAAGCCCTATAAAACCATAAAACTATTTCTTGCTGGCAAGTTGTCCTGCACTGAAATGAAAAACATTGTTTCTACTTTCAGTGTAGGTTCCAGGAGATGGGTGGGGGGGGTCTTTGCGAAGAGATGTCATAGCTGCGGAAGTCTTCCCGATTTCAGTCTATAGAAGGAAAGGGGTTCTGCCAATCTGTTGCAGTTGGTTTTGTACGTGATAATGTGCACAAGTGTGGGCAGTTGGACTCGTTGATGTGTGGCCATTTGCCGAACAGCGCGAAGGCGGTGGTGAACTCTTTGTTTCGCCCCAAAGCAGGGGACCATCCAAGGACCGGTAACAGCGCTAAGTACGCTATTCAGAAATAACCTCACATCAACCAGGCCTGTTTCGTATGCTTTTCGTTTTCCCTGCCTGCCGTCGTTCCATCCTTCACGCTTTTCGCAAATGATCATCAGCGTAGCAAAAAGAAGGAAGAGGCACGGTGGGTTTTGGGGAGTGCTGGGAAAGTTGGATGTACACCGTGGACGCTACAGCGTTTCGGTGCAATGGCACAAACTTCTGGTGCATGGCTGTTTCGACATAACTGTCAGAATTGTCGGCGTTCGGAGGATGCACAGTTTAGCTCGCGTCTTTTAATGCGGTTGTTTTGTGAAGTGGTAACTGTCGTTGGGGCTCCCTCGCCTGTAGCTGGAGAGGCAGACACAAGTGAAGATAAGCGCGCACCGTTCTTATACACTGCTCAGGGAGAACGGAATCGCCCCTCCTGGTATAAAGATATTAATATTCCACCGCTGGCGCGTATTACAAGTCCGCCGTCTCCTTGTTCGTCGTGCTGGCTCGAAATTATTCCCGCACTTGTAGCGGGGCTGCCGCCTGTCATTTCTCGCAGATACACTCGCATGTAATCTCCCTCGCAGAAGCGGGCACTGCTCATAGATATTGCACATTCAGAAACTGGAGGACACCGAATTTCTGGGCGTTTTATTATGCCGCGAAAATGCCGATGTAGATTTAATGTGGTGCGCGTCTCCGCGGCGCCTCCTTTCGAAAGCTGCAAATTATTCTCCTCGTGGCTGCTGGGGGATTCTTTCAGGAAAATAAGATGGAAAAAGTATTGTGTTTTTCATTGCTTTCGTTCTCTCTTTCTTCAAATACTTGTAATGCGCAGTGGGACACGAAAGAAGGGAGGCTCTGCTTCGCTTGTTTTATGCATAGGCCGCACTGGCCGTGAAAAAAAGAGGGAAGAATATGTCTAGGGTGTATTGATGTGTTTTTAAGATTAAGTGTGCGCTCCCATTGCGCGCACGTGTGCATGTCTGTGCGTACGTGTTTGGGGGGGGGGGGGGGGGCGGGTAGAGGAAGTTGCTGTTAGTTTTCTTTAATACAGTTGGAGGTCACTACACGCAATTATTTTTGTTCGCTTGTTGCATTTTTTTTTTTTTTTGGGGGGGGGGGGGGGGGAGACTGTACTTACAGTTCGTAAAGAATATATACCGTTTTGGACGTGTCGGCCGTTTTGAGCGACGTAAATATCTCTGTCTCCTTCAGAACATTTTATTAAAGGACATTTTGCCAAAGCATGCTGTAATACAATCGCTGTCGTTGTAGGAGCTCACCACTGAGGATGCAACTCTCGATTCAGGCTGGACTCGATTCACGATTCCCGGGCCACGATAGCATGACAGAGCACCGCGCGCGGCTCGCGAATGTTGTGGGTTCGATAGCCAGTGCGGTGGCGAGTTTCAATGCTTTCTCTCGGTTTCTATGCTTTCTCTCTACTCTCTAAATCCTAATTACACTGCTCTTATGAAGCAGCACAATTTCCTTATTCGGCGGCTCTTCCGTGTCTCCCGTGTCTCCGCCCCTTTTCAGGTATGAATATATGCGGGAAGCTAGATCTGGGCCAAACAAGCTCATTTCTTTGTTCCTCGCTACTGCCGTCGGACCACGTGTTGAACGAAGCGCGCCGTGCTCGCCGAGCTAGAGAATTTCAAGTTCGCGTAGTTAACCTGCTGCGCCTAAATGGTGCAGGCAGGCACTGTCGCCCTGGCTCTTGGCAGGAATGTCCCGCACCCAGCAGAAATAATCGGTGACGTGTTGTTCGCGCGGGCATGCCTGGCGTTGTCACGCCCTCTGCTCATCCCCAGAAACGGCTGACTGGGACTGAAGCAGTTGAAACGCCGCATTGCTGCTGCTGCTGCTACTGCTGCTAGTCATCCACAATTAGCTGTCGCTGCTTGTCTGTACTGCACGCAGTTGGAAATGCGTGGGCACTCTGCTTTCTGGGAAGAGCCCTGGCCTTCTTCTTTCAACCGTGCTGCTGCAGCAGCAGCCGAGCTGGTGATACTTGACTTTTCTTTTATGTCTTCTTGCCATCCTCTTTTTTTTCTCGTCCTCATGGGGCTTGTAATGCCGTTGTCGTGCAAGTCAGAAATTCTGCGCCGTCGAGCGCTTTCTTAAATGACGCAGAATGCGACATATTTCTGTTTGGGGTCGTATGATGAAGGCACGTGTAAACACTAGGGGACGAGGGCACGGTTAAAATGCAAAGTGCATGTAACTTACCGTGCATATTAGAGTGTTAGCTCTACTGGTCGCGTTTCGAGCCTCCGAGTTAGGCTTATTCCACGGATAGAATCCAAGATGGCGGTCACCATAGCAACTACATTGTTTGGTTTGGTTTGGTTTATTGGGGTTTAACGTCCCAAAGCGACTGAGGCTATGAGAGACGCCGTAGTGAAGGGCTCCGGAAATTTCGACCACCTGGGGTTCTTTAACGTGCACTGACATCGCACAGCACACGGGCCTCTAGAATTTCGCCTTCAAGAAATTCAGCCGCCGCGGCCGGGATCGAACCCGCATCTTTCGGGTCAGCAGCCGAGCGCCGTAACCACTGAGCCACCGCGGCGGGGCGCAACTACATTGTATCCCAGTGGTTGCCATGGTAACCGAGGTGGTTACGTAATGGAATAAAATAATAACAGGCGGCAGCGTGATGCACGAGCACCACAACCGAAAACTAAACTATGTCGATCCGGTGTATGTACAGGGTCTGTTCTGAAAGTAGTAGGACTGGTTTTTTCCTGGGCGAACGGGCGGACGAGAGGTGGTCTGCGCGTGCAGGATCGTTGAAGGGGGGTGTTGGGAATGCTGGGGAAAATCGGCAGTCGGCTCTCGGCCGTTGAAGAGAGGAGGTCGCTTGTACTGTGAACCCCTGTCGAAACGTCTCGTCACGCAGAATCATCGAGCGTTTACTGGATCAGCGATACGCGATCAAATTTTGAGTAAATCTTGGTAAAACGGGCAAAGAGACTCACAACATGATTAAGGAGACCTACGGTGACGCTTCCATGGGTAGATCAGGTGTTTTTTGAGTGGCACAAGCTGTTCCGAGAAGGTAAGGAAAGAGTGGAGGAAGACGACCGCTCCAGACGCCCTTCGACCAGCAAGACCAACGAAAATGTGTAGCGAGTGAAACATTTACTTAACAATGATCGTAGAATGAGTATCAGAATGATTGCTGATGACTTGAGCATTCCTCAAACCCAAGTTTTTGAGATCGTGACAGAAAACTTATCCGTAAGGAAAGCGTGCGCGAAGTTGGTGCCGTGAGTGTTGTCAGAGGAGGAAAAGGCCAACCGGTAGGATCTTCTTCATCATGTGAATGAGGACCCCGATTTTTTGCCCAGCACAAGGCGGAAACGCTGCCTCAGCCCCCCTACAGTCTCGACTTGGCCCCGCCAGACTTTTTTCTATTCCCGAGAATAAAATCGACGCTCAAGGGGAAACATCACGGATCGGTAGAGGTGGTTGAACAGGCCGTGACGAGGGAGCTAAACAGCATTCCGGTCCAGGCGTTCTTGGAGGCGTACGAAAACTGTAAAACTCATTGGAAGCAGCGTGTAGGTACGGAAGGGTGCTACCTTGAAAAATTGTAATCGTTTGTGCTATTCTCTTGAATAAATTTTGTTTAAAAAAATGAGTCCTACTACTTTCAGAACAGACCATGTATATATATATATATACAGGGTGTTTCACCTAAGACTTTCTGCAATTTTTAAAAATAAGCTATTTGAATTAGATGCGCGCTTTTTCTGGCATAAGATTGTCAGTGGTGTAGTACATTATAATGCAGCTAAGACATGCTAACTAGCAGGCTTGTTAACCAATATTTAATAGTTAACTTTTAAACTATTACCGTTGGGCTCCTTATTTATTTAGAGGCATGTAGCCCACCGTAAGTAATGTCCATATCCGTTTTTAGAATTTCGAGAACGCGATTATCCTCGGCGCTGTGGCCCAACAAATTTTGGCTATTTCGACGAGTTAGGCTCACTGGAGAGGTTGGTTTGCCTGCAAGCTTCTCAAACCGCATGTATTTTGGCGCGATGTAGGCGAAATTTGTTGGGCCACAGCGCCGAGGATAATCGCGTTCTCGAAATTCTAAAAACGGATATGGACATTACTTTCGGTGGGCTGCATGCCTCTCAATAATTAAGGAGCCCAGCGGTAATAGTTTAAAAGTTAACTATTAAATATTGGTTAACAAGCCTGCTAGTTGGCACGTCTTAGCTGCATTATGATGTACTACACCACTGACAATGCTATGCCAGAAAAAGCGCGCATCTAATTCAAAAAGCTTATTTTTAAAAATTGCAGAAAGTCTTAGGTGAAACACCCTGTATATATATATATATATATATATATATATATATATATATATATATATATATATATATATATATATATATATATATATATATATATATCCCTGTGTGGCAGGCGTCAAATAATCCCGATATTCGTGTAAAATTTGTGGGCCAACCGTTCGCTGCAGAACATTCCGTATGTCGTCATGCGGTTCAGCGTTTCGTTCAGCATAAACTTACTCGTTAACATTCGAACCGGTGACCTATGTACTTACCCCCAGTTCCACGTCTTTACGAATCATATGAACATTGGGGCTCAACCGTTTGTCGCAGAGTGTTCGGGGTGGTGGCATACGATTTCGTGTTTCGTTCAGCATAAACTTACTAGTTAGTAAGTTAGAGTCTAGCTCGCGGCAGGGATTCGAACCAGCGACCTATGTTAGGTGGGTTAACGCTCGATATTCGATCGCTGCCTCAGCGTCGGCTCATGTTATACCTTCTGACCACACTTTTTTGTTGTTGTTCTTGTTGCGCTAATCCGCCCTTTGGCATAGATTAAATAAAAAGGTATAGCCTTGTTTTTGTTAACGAACGCTAACAGGGCTCGATGTTGAGGCCTATATGTGCGTTCAGACGCTTATGTCTAGTGGGCGGCTCGAGTGGTAGCTGTGGCTGCGTAAGATGTCGGCCGCCCGCTAGCCGAAGGTCAGGGGGACTCGGGGCAGAGCGTAACCGACTTTAACAAAAAGTAGGTTTAGCGTTACCTCTACGTGGTGGGGGCGGGCAGTAGGGACATGTCGCTAGTGGAGGCGTCTGCTGTCTGGCTGTTTAAGACGGCGAGGTGAAGTCCACGCGGTGGAATTAATGCACGCCTGGAGCAATAACAGCAACAAAAAGCAATTTGCTTCATTTCGGGCCAGTGCGCGAGCGTCAGCGAGGTCCTTTTGCTGCACCTAGAGAAGTACCGCCGGTCTGGAACCGGTGCTGTGTAGTAAACCGGTACTTTGGAGTAAAGTAAAATATCTGCGACATTTTACTTTACTTTAGCTTTTGTGACCATCAGCGGCGTTTTATATCCGTTTGGCCGCGCTGAGGAAGTTGAAACGCCAGCTGAGCGCTGCAGACGTCATCCCAGAGGCGCGTGACGCCGTGTCCCCTTCCTCGTACAGTTTCTCTCGCGTTGCGCTTTATTTCAAGCTCCTATTTCGCCGCTTCTTGTAGAGAAAATGCGAGCCAAAGTTGGAGCGGGGAGACTATAGTATAATACGTATACCCATGCGGCTGCTTCGTGCGCGCGCATTCAGGGTCGGGGAAGCGGTGCGTTTTATGCGCGCTGGTGCGCACCGCGAGCGCGAGGAGGACAGGAATCAGTCTAAATTATTCCAATTTCGGTTCTCCCGGGGAATTCCTTCACGTCACCGGGATGAGATGGGGACCCGAACTACAAAAGGGAAGCGGGGAGAGGCTCCCCCGGTGGAGAGGGATGCCCGCTCGGGAAGCCGGAGGAGGCAGAGCGGGGAACTTTCGTTACCGCGGAATGATCGCTGGGAAGCGCGCGTGCGACCCGTTTCTGTCTGGATCGAAAAGTATTCAGAGAACAAAATGGGGAGAAAAATAGAAAGAAGAGCCGCTGGAGAAGATTCGCCGCGGAGCAGCCGTCGATAAAATGGAAACAAGTTACCATTTGCGACATGTCGCTGCGCGCGCCACGGCTGCTGGCGCTGCCTGTACGTGTGTGTGCACGGCGACTACCTCGATACTTGTTTGTAGCGGAGGTCGATGCTGAGTGGTGTGGCGTGGGCCACGTCCCTTGCTCGCAGCGCCTCGTCCCGGTCGGTGCCCGCTCTGTTGTCCCCCGCGTGCCGAAGCTGGTGTCACCACCGACAGCTGAAGCAGAGGGATCTCTAACGCTCACTAATTTTTGAATATTTTGGCCTTGCTGCCATTTAATGGAGTTTGCTTGGAAATAAATGATGTGCTCGGAACTTCTGGCCGCAAATTTTCGAAATGAAAAAAAATTCTGCAGCCCGTCTTGCGTAGGTTGTATTAGATTGCAATGACGTTGGTGCGATCAGCTGGTGTAGGCTACAGTTCTACAGTTCTGGCCGGTTCCCGTGTGTTGTCGCTGCTGTTGTTGCTTACTTGCTTTGAAACAATACAAATGGCCATCCGTCCGCCCTCCCCCCTCTATTTTCTATAATTTGCTCTTGCAGTTTTTCGCCAGTTCCGACTTATTCTACATCGCTTAGATTTTAATACACATATTCGGACATTCCAAAGTATCTCACAAAAGCCAATAGTGGCAATGGGGTGTTTTTTCCCGCTTGCTGCGGTAAACGTTTTTGTCAGCGGTGATTTGTCAAGCGGTCCTACAGATATAAAGCATGCGAAGCTATAAATTACGATGGAAACAGCACTAGCACAGAGAGAATGTTTGAGAGCGATTTGTGCAAGACATATTCCAACCTTTTTAGAACGCAGTTGTCTTTGGTGGTGTCGTTGTCGCAGTTGTCTTTAACTGTAACTTATAGTAACCCACCCACACCCTGAAGTGCTGATCACTGTTTACATAGCTAGGAACTTTTCGCATGGCTTAGGACGATTCTACCGCCTTCGCGTGACTAGTTTCATCACGTTGCCACTGTATACGAGTCTGCAAGCCCAGATGGTTGTGTTATTTGCAGCTCTGCCACCAAGAATTAGACTTTCTGCTAAACGCTGTGTCCGTTGTCTGTGCGGCCGGTAGTGCAGTTACAAAACCGAGACATTTTCTAGTGGAGATTTGGTTGGAAGCTGTGTCTTATCCGCACTCTTCCGTGCTGTTCTTTTTTTTCTTGTAGTCTTCATTTTTTCGATACATTTCGTACCACCTGAAAACTCGGGAACCTCGTGCCAGGTTGGCTGGGAGCGCTGGCTGATTACGTCTCGCGGCAAGTCGGAGACGAAACTTTTTTTTGTGCGCACCCAGCGGCACATGACGGAAAACAGCGCGTATACATAGAAACGGGACAAGAAAGAGACGACGCACGCAGGCCGCTTCACCTACTAACCCCGAACTCCGCACTGTCATCAGTGACACGTATTCGAAATCGTGGCTGAATTTCCGCCATTGCCGAAGATATTCATTTGTTACGTGTGTGGCCGACCGCTGTGCGTGTGATAAGACGATCTAGCGTTTTTGGATGATTCCTCGATTCACTGCTTCCAATGCAAGTGCGTCCTCGGATTGCCACTGCGCTACTCCGCTCCCCGCGAAGTTTGTGACAGCGTCGCACGTTGTTTGTGTTCGTCATTTACACTCTTCTTCGTTCCCATCGCTCTTCCCTTTTTCGTCCGTCCTACCCTTTACAAGGTGGCCAGCCTCCCTGCCTTTTCAACTTGCCATATGTGGCAACGAGGAGCGCGTTGGTCGATAGGCGGAGAGAAAAAAACAAGGCCCTCGCAGTGGAGCGCTGAACGCACTGGCCACGATTCGCACTGCCATGTGCACACCGCTTGCCAACTGGCTTTTCTTGAGCATTAGGGAGAACAGAAATGAAAGGACCCAGTGGGGAAGCGTGTCGGGAGGAGGCGGTGCGAGGGGACACGTCGGAAAATGAGGTTGGGAGGACTGCGCGCACTCCGGAAAGGCTGAAAGCAAACAGTGATGCGAGGCCTTCGAAACGTTAAACAACGGGGGCGTTCATTTCTGCGAGCAGGTGCCTCGGCGAGCGCATCCTCCGCGGAGGCCCGCTGTGGCGCGTCCCCTCTTACGCGGGCCTCGCACCGGAGCAGAGCGCCGGCGGCGGGAAAGGGCAGCGAAGCTTTTATGCCACCGGCGTCTTCGCGCGGAATTTCCAAATCGCTCGCGACGCTTCCAAAGAGGAGGCGACAGTGTTGCCAGCTCCCAGGCCGAAAAGACGCCTTTAACCAAAGTCACTTTGCATTCGCTCGCTCGGAAATCTCCCGTTTCCGCAGGCTGGCTGCGATGTGCGGCGAAAGCAAGAGACGGGACGAGAGAGGTGAAAAAAACAAACAAAACAAAACTGGGCGCCTCTTCGGGAAGGGAGGCGGGAAGTGCGTCTCTTTTTTGTTCGCCCGTGTCTGTTGTGTGTCGCTTACTGCATCGCCGAGGGACGGGGGTGAGTCTTGTTTGTTTATACAGCTTGCTGCCCTCTTAAGACACTTTGTGGAGTTGGTGGACCCCGACTTTCCTTTTCATCCTTGTCTTCTTGCTCCCTTTTCATTTTAAGGCTCTTAGATTCTCGTATTGGGCGTTTATGATGAACTGTTTCGGCGCTAAAAGCCTTCGAGAGTTCCTGGGTTTTGACGTTTCGCTTGCTTGTTGTCGCCTGAGAACTGGCATACTTTTATTGATTTTGATGCTTAGTGCTCGTTCGGCGCTGTGCCTGTTCTTCGCGTGTTCTTCGTTCTTCACGTGTGACACGTATCACTCAGAGCTTGTTCTTATAGGCTGCTCACAGCACGAGCTGCAAAGGCCCACCGTGAAGCCGGCAGTGGGTCACGTCCACGAGCGTTCTCCTGCGATAGCAAAGCTGCTTGAGCTGTGGAGTGCCCCAGCAGAGCCAAAAACACCCCTTAGAGCTCCAGCGGCTCTTTTCACTTCTGTTGATACTTTGTGGTGTCTTTTTATGTTGTTTCCTTGTTCCGTCCTCTTGCATTCTTGTTTTTGTCGAACGGTTTCTTTTCAGAGTGTCCATTTCAACTACGTGTTTCATGGGTGGGTCCCTCGCGCGCGCGTCCGAAGATAGTTTCCGGAAAATTATTTTTTCTTGTCAGTGGCTTCAAGCATTTCAGTCTTAATACTAGAAATGCTGTTTCGCCTCATATTTTTAATCTTTCATATAACAATTTCATTCAGCGGCAAAGCCGTCGACGATCTTTTACATTGTCAGAACCGTCCAAAAAATTCTTTCGTCCCGAATAATTAGTTACTTTCAGAAGAAAAAAAAAGCGAGAGAAAGTTTTCGTCTACGTCGGCTTGACGCAAAAGTTTTAATTACGGAATACAGCTTTCTGCCCACAGGCGCGCCCCTTGGTATGACGTTATGCAGAGTCGCATTCAAGCGAGCGCAGATTGCAGCCGAAGCTACACTGCAGGGTTCCCTGCACACGCGAATCGTGTGTCCTCGCGTTCGCTTGTTTCGGCGGAATTCGGTCAAACTTGGAACATTGTCTCAAAACGCTCTGCCGCTGCACCCGTATCCCCCACCCCGCAGTTTCTTTGGTCGAATAAAGGGCGGCTTTCCCCGAGTACTCTCTCCCAGAGAGAGGCTGTTCTGCGACACAGAGCCAATGCCGGCGCGGAGGTATCCGGCGAATGCCGCAGCTTGATTCGGCGTCGCAGTGGAGTCGTCCCAGGTCGGTCTGCGCCACTTTGTTTTCGCACAGCGCACGTGCACTGTCGCGATTTCGATTGCGAAAGCCTTTAGGAATGCTGCGGCAAGTTGGGGCACGGTTCGCTGCTCTTGCGCGCGTTCTCATACTTGGCTACTCTCGAAATTGGAGAATCGATTTACCCCTGCTTTTCCATTGGAGCTTACGTGTTTGTGTACGCTTTGTGGCCTGCGCCGTGTGTAAGCCTTTTCTCGCAAGGGGGGGGGGGGGGGGGGGGGGGGGGAGTCAGGTGCAGAGGATGTGGCCGAGAAAAAGAGAGTGCGCTCAGGCGTGCGACTTTCAGGATATACCGGTCGTGCCAGCGAACATTTTCGAGACTTCCTAAAAATAGGGTGGTCGAAAAAGAAAAGTCTTTTCAACCAAAAAAAGAAAACAAAAAAAAAATCTCAGCGGCGGTGGATCTCGGCAATTCTGAGTACAATTCTAATTAGATAATTTGCAAACATTTGCTAATTAAATTCTTAATGGGTATGGCGCGGTGGTTAAGGCTAATGGCGAGTTCGTAGTCGTGGAGAAGACGATATCAATTTAGTATTTAGAATAAAGAAAAAGTCGCTGTCTAAAACACTGCAGCGCGAGGGAATATGGTGTTTTTTTTTTGTTCGCACTAAACCGGAACACACCCTTTTATGTGCACAGGAAAATCGCTGCATGCCGAAACTAAACGAAAGTGCATGGCGTGGTACAATAGCGCTGACTGTTCAAATTGGGCGCCGTAGCCGTTGCAACGCTTCGCCACCGGACATTGAATTTCCATTAAATTTCCTGCGCCCCTCAAGAGGTATGTTTCCATCGATTTTGGGCAAAAAAAAAAAATACCAGACTTCTTCACGCTGCAGGTCTTTAGAGAACGACTTTTTTCTTTTTTTGGTTCAGAAGCTGGTATGACATTGCTTTGTTCGTGGCTGTGGAATCACCGTTGATTCGAACCATCAGTCTGTGCTGATTGAAAAGTTCATTGGTTAATTTCGTTATTTAGGGTGACGAACCGTTGCGGCGATTTTCGGCAGTGGATATGAGGTGGCAACCAAAGTGGCCGCGCCCTTTTCGATTGGTTGGATATAATACAGTTCTGACTTAATTCATCTATATTCGGGAAAGGGATCTTAATATAATGTGTCTCAGTATTGTAGCATTTTTACTCGAGAAAAGACTACAAAAGGAAAACAGTACAAGCGAATGAAAGCTAATAATAATCAAGCTAAGGGCTCCAGTTCTCGTTTTTCCTAAAATTATCCTGCAAGTAAGTGCTGCTGTTCAAACTGCCGATACCGAGGAGGCAGCGAAGAAAAACCGTCCGACGGGCACCATAGCCAAAAGATGTGACGAAAAGAGCACAGGAGGTTGGGGGCGGGGAGTAGAAAGAGAGGAGGGCGGGATGGGGGTACAGTGGAACCTTTCATAAATAGGTCGAAGGATGCTGGCATGTTGGACACTGGACTGCTCATAGAACAGGAAAGAGTTGAGCATTAAGCTACCCCACGCTCTCCCCCAGAGCAAAAAAGAACTCAGAAAAGGCTCCCGTCTGCATCATGTACGCGGAACGCAAGCTGACCTGCCAACTGAAGACCTGCATACAAGCTTCCGCTGCATGTGTGCAAGGCGTGTTTCTGATTCGTGGCACCCAGTATTCGGCACTGGGCGAGTGAGATGGCATGTGAAATGCGATTCTTTTTTATCTTGGTGTTTTCAATATTGTAAGTAGAATAACTTCTGCTTGCACGCTCTGATTTCAGCAGTTATACCCACACTGATATCTGGACAGCATGAGGAATCCTTTGAACCGGACGCTGGGACTTGTTCTAAAAACTTCCGGATAGGGTTTTTTTCCCAGTAACGTGCTACCGTTTCAGAAGGGCATGCTCTGCAAAATGGCTCACAAGTTAGCTGCATACGCATTCTTCCACGAACGACGTTTTCTCGACCAACAACGCAGCAAACTACGGGAGAATAACTGGGTGTAGTGTTAGCACTCCCTATTTCTACGCAGATGCGCTCACGGTCTCCGCACGCACCGGCCTCAAGCGAGAGCACCGCGCTGAATTCTCAAGCCTCCTTCAGGCAGGAATTATGTGCAGCGCAGACAACATGCTGCACGGTAGGCGTGTCGATATATCGGCCATGCATACCTGCTCTGGCCAGACGAAGCCAACCCTGCTCTTAACTATGCTCCAAAGCAAGCCCAGGAGGCTGTTGTAAAGGGATGGATATCGGCCATTCCCCTTTGGATCTTTTTTCTGCAAGGCAAATCTGTATTTTGGGCCCATTCCGGCCATTTCTCTTTCCGTTAGGAACTCGCTCGATCTTTTCAAAAACAGTCTCTGTTTCCCACGCAGCGAAAAGTAGTCATAGTCGCCACTTGCCTCCAATGTGTTCATGCATACTTACACACACGTTAATGTCAAGGGAAACTCATTACTGTTAGTCAGACATTGTTGAAAAACGTGTCTAGGCATCTTAGCTGACGCTAAATAGGCTCCCACCGTCTCAGCAGCAAGCGCGGAAGCACACGTGCGTAACGTTGGTTCGGGACATGGAAGATGCTTGACAAGTGACCACTTCCTTCGAGCATCGAAACTGTGAAAATTCGCCGAAGAGACCGACCGTGCACGAGGCAGCTCACCACCGCATCTGTGCGACCTAGGCTGTTCTAGGGGAGAATGAACGTTAATGTAGTGAGTGGACAAGAGCGTAAGCGAATGGTTGTGAATGTGAGTTGACGTGAGTATGAGTGAGTGGTTGTGAGTTTGAGTCGACATGAGTGCGGGTGTGAGTGAATGATTTTGAGTGCGAGTGAGTAGTTGCGAGCGTGAGTGGACGTGAGTGCGAGTGCGAGTGAGTGGATGTGAGTGCGAGTGGCCGTGAGTATGAGTGGTTTGGTTTATGGGGGTTTAATGTCCCAAAGCGACTCGGGCTATGAGGGGCGCCGTGGTGGAGGGCTCCGGAAATTTCGACCGCCTGGGGTTCTTTAACGTGCACTGGCATCGCACAGTACACGGGCGTCTAGAATTTCGCCTGCATCGAAGTTCGACCGCCGCGGCCGGTATCGAACCCGCGTCTTTCGGGTCATCAGCCGAGCGACATAACTATTGAGCCACCGCGGCGGCCATATGATTGTGAGTGTGATTGAGCCACCTCTCATGGTGTCGAGGTACGGGACAGGGTGGCCGCAGCCTAAACAGTGCGGGGCTCATTGAAGACCATTGGGAGAGGCCTTTGTGCTGCAGTCGATGTAACCGGGCTGAAAAAGATTATATTTAAGCTTCATAAACCAGTAAAAGAGAGGGGGGAGGGGGGGGGGGGGGGGGCTTATGGGGGCTTCAGCCCTCCCCTCCTCCCCCCGAAATTTTTTAGAACTGTACGCACCGCTGACTAAAACCACCACCGGAGCCGGAAGTCATTCTGGATTTTGTCACCTACAATGTCTTTTTCAGACTAGAAAAGACATTTTGGTGCGAACATTGCTAACACGGGTTGGATTTCATGGCAACGCCCATGCACCTGGAGTCACGTAACGCAAGCATCAGTTAGAATCATGATCAAAATTACCCTGCGAGTACGAAAATTTTGAGGACATCAGTAGTCCATCTTGATTGACCTTGCTTATTGAAAGCCCTGCGCACGCGGTGTTTCCCAACATACACACTCGGATATTGATTATTTCAACATGCGGCATCATTCGTGGCTTTTGTTTATCCTTGTCTTTCCCTTTTAGCTAACTGCTTTTACTTTTTCTTTTAACCAGAGGAATACTCTTCTGTAATTATGGGTGCAAAATAATTGTCGCCGTGCAGGCAGTTAAAAAAATACGTACTTTCGTATTGATTTCTGCATTGTGCCTCGATAATTCTAACCATATAGTGCTGTCGCGACCGCAGCATTTCCCAAGTACATATCGCGACTTCTGCTATCATAGTTTTGTTCTTGCCTGGATCGTCTGTCTTTCTATTGGTGAATTCCAATGGCAGATCGGGATCAAGTTTTTCTGCTCGGTTTGGATCAATCGTATTCCAATGGTAAAATGGGAGCGCGAGTTGTATGTTCCAATGGCAGATCGGGATCAGGCGTAAATCCCGGATCGCTCCGTGGAGCAGCGATTCTTGATCTGCCGAAATCGGTGGATTTGACCGGAACCTCGCGTGACGTTTTCTTTTCCGCCGCGTCTGCTTCCGGTCGCGACCGGCAGCAGCCGCTTCGTTCCTGTCGTCGCTACGTGGTGAGCCGGGCGAGCCGGGACAGACGGGCACTTTCCAGTCAATAGTGGACGGCAATGATCTTGCTTCGAGCCGTGCGGCACTAATTTTGCTTCATGGAAGTGACAGTTCCGACTCGGGCACTGAAAGCTCAGAGTCCAGCAGTGAAGATTCGTCTGAAACGGACAGCGAGTGTGAAGCTGCATGCCGGCCTGTATGCCTGCCGCCGGCGTCAGAAAAATGCGCTAATATTCTTTGTTCGCATTCATAACAAGCCCTGGAGTAGAGGAATGTAAAAAATGAATCATTTTTGAGGATCGTTGGCCAATACCGAGTTGCTGGTAGAAGTGATAACTGCGATACAAGCAAATTTCTTCCTGATGCCCACTGCGGCTGGCCTGCTGTCTGCTAGCTCCGCTGTTGGAGGCGTCGCAGAAATCGATCATGTCTTTATTTTATTATGAGACGAGGAGCACAGTAAAACGGTGACGCGAGTAACACCTTTACTACAGCGCTGGCCAATTCCGAAGCGCCCTCAGCTGCGGCATCGATGAAAAACAGTTAAGCTTAGCGACGACTACGGCAGCCAGGGAGAAACGTTGGCCGGAGTGCAGCGCAGTTAGTCGCTCGGCGTGTCCGCGGGCGGCGTCGTTGCCGAAAGCTCGACTGTCTCGCTGATTGGTTCAGCGGCTTGCGTCTCGCAGTCGCAAGGCTGGAAAATCGAGCAGCGAGCAACTTGCCTGCGCGTCGTCCGCCACTTCTTTCGTGAACGGTAGGGGCAGGCTCACCGGCTCTCCGAAGACCGCGGCCGCATACTCGCGTGTTCACGGAGAGTGGACCATCCTGTACATACGCTTTGGTTTTGGTTTTACATTACGGCCTTCGTACTACCTCCTTTTTGTTTCGCCGAGACGGCGTCTGTCAACGCAGAGATCGCGCCTCGCGCAACTCCTGTCGCACTCGAACACGAAGCTAGCAGGGCGTCCGCTCCGGCGGCGCGCCTAGTTTCCGCGGTCGCCGCTGCGGCGCTGGCGTCGCGCTCCCGAGGGATCACTGGCATTTTAATCGCAAACTGGGAGGTGGCGAATCTACGCGCTCCGACGCGCTCCGTACGCGATCCGGCGGAGCGGTCTCGATCTGCCATTGGAATTCAGCATATGTGTAAAGTTTACTATCTGTGATTGTGCAAGGTGTTTATTTGCCTTGTTTGACGCATTATATAGTGACTTTTGCTTAGATACGTAGATTTAATGGAGACATACGTGTATTTAAATATTTTGTTGCAAGGTTTTGTGTATGCATAAACTGTATTTGTTTCCAGTGACACTTTTTTGTCCTCTATCAAGTTGTATCTTCACATTTCTAATACTCCATTTTATCTTCGCACTTCTAATGCATATTTTGCAGAACTCCTCGTTTATACATATGCTCGCTCTTGCGACTAAAATTTCGATGCAATTACTCGCAATACATGACCGGTGACAGCTGCTGCTGCGCAGTACACTGGAACGAAGTACAGCGACGTTGAGATTTTTCCCTGGCCGTTGCATATGTGCAAAAATATAAAGGTTCTTGAACGACAAAGATTCATTAAAATATTTGTCCTCTACTTGCTCATTCTTGGCCTTTACGTTTTTCATATCAGCGGCATGCACTGCTTTGCTGGTTTCGGACTTACCTAGTTCTAGACTTCGAGTGATATTTTCTTTACTGACTAAATACGCAAAAACATGGAAGCATTGGTATCAGTTATGTCTGCCACGATTTTTAAGACATACTAATGCATTATTTTATTTAAAAAATACATATTTCACTTGTCTAGACAGTGCGTAGCGTTATCTAATACACAATGGCAGTGTCAATATGGCAATGCAGTTATTATTCTTGCGTTTGATTCCTCCACAAATTCTGTGAGGAGGCCGCGCTGCAACATGAGCCCCTCCCCCCTGTGAACAAAATTTCTGGCTACGCCACTGGTCAGCGGGTATTATTGTCTCAAGGCATATCCATTCGTTCTACTGCAGTTGTTGCGTGCTGGTTTGATGCGACCCTGCTTATGGGTATTGGTGGTCTCTGTGTGCGTCGTGGCGGCGCTGTTTTGATTCTTTGACTACATAGCGCAAGTCTCCACAGACATTTTGGTGACAGCTCATTTTGAGTACGCGCAAGCGAAGCTTGTATAATGCTCGAAGCTTATAACGGAGTTGCTTCCGCGCCACTCTGGTGAGGCCGCACGCTGTTAGATATAAAAAGCAGGCGAACGAAGAGGCGTAACGAAATGCCTCAGGTGAAAGCTAGCTGACGGAAAACAGCCGGCGGGTCTCTGAAAAGTCGGAAACCTGAACCAAATCTTTTTGCAACGAGAAATCCGAACCAACCTGCATCGATGCGCGGCCCGAAGGCCCGCATATATAACGAAATAACCGGTATTGCATTACCGCGTCTGAAATTCGCCGTTGTTTAGCGTTTGTGAAAACTTTGCTAGCGTCTGTAGTTTTACTGTTCCGTTCAGAACGACATAAAACGACAGAACGACGGGCTGTATCAATGGAGGGTGTGCGGCCTAGACGCTCACTCAGTGTTTGGAGATTTACTTTCCTGCGCTGAGGTTACATTCTGACTGCTTGCAATGTCGCTCGATTGCAATGGTTCTGTAACTGAACCGAAAGAATTGCGCACGACAGACCTTCGGCATGCGTCAGCTGCTTCGCGACTTCAGTAAGCATTATGCGATTTGCTTCTCAGTTGTCAGTGCTGGGTTGAAAAATGTAACCGAGTTCTTGGAGAAGCGAGGGTAACGGTGCTCGCACGTATCGTGGAGTCGGATCAATGCTGGAGTAGACGAGGTATATAAAAAAAAAAGGTAAAGAGTGAGCCTCATAAAAAGGGGCGAACGAGCGAAACCTCGGGAAGGAGACGAGAAACGGTCGATACGAGTTGCCTAATGCTTAATATTGTGCGCATAATTCATGAAGTCTTTATTACCATTCGTGAAGTAGTGGGATTGAACTGACAAAAACTCTGGCTGGCTGGCTGGCTGGCTGGCTCGCTAGCGGAGTTTTGTTTCTTCTTTTCACTTACTTTGAGCGATACTTCACATTTCTAGCACGATTTTGAGAATAAGAAGAAAGAACGCAATGGAATAAACGGCGCTCATGCTGGAGATATTCTTCGGAATGATTCAGAAGCGCACTGGGCGTAAATAGCAATCATCGAGGGCCCTTTTGTCTTGGTGCCGTAGGCCTGTCGTGATATGCGGCCCGCGCAGGCGCGCTCGGGCGCCGCATGTCAGATTAAATAGGAAGATCCTGAAAGGAGGGCTGGGGGCCGCTCGCCACGGGAGAGAGGATGGAGGAGGAGGGTATCGCAGCCGGACGGGCGCTGCGCGCAGGAGCCGACCGCGCATCCAACGGCGTGTGTCGTACCCGTTGCACGTTCGCTTTACAGACGGCGCCTGTAATCGACGAAGCATAGTCCCCGCTCTTACCGTTGAGGCTACGTTCAAAAGGTCCCGAGTACAGACATGAGAAGTGCATGTGTTCTTTGCGCGGTAATTTTTGCAAACAACGTCGAGTGTCTGTGCGGATTTTCTGTTTTGTTCTGGAGCTGTTTTGATAGATATGCGGAGCAGTGCCAGTAAGTTTGGAAGAAGTTCGCTTCTTGCTTTAATTATTATTGCACACAGACGGTTTAAGAAGCTTTAGGGGAGGGGGGGGGGGGGGGGGGGGGGCAGTGCGATTCGCATCTGTCCATGGTTATGCTCGACTCCCTCCCTCTGTCTGGGCGCTTAGTGTATATTTGGTCGTGGGACTTCCGTGTATAGAGCCTAAACAAAATCTGGCCTCCACAAAGTATCGTAGGAAACAGGGCGGGTAAACGCGCACGATTTCGTAAATATTTCTTCAGTCGCTTCCGTTCAGCCTGAAATTTTCTTTCGCGCTGCTCCTGACGACGTGTCGCTCGTGTAACAGGAAAAAGAAAAGCCCTCTAGCATACTTGTGGTCCCGGTGGCGTTGAGCATGCAGCAGGTTCTCTGCTCTCGGCGCGTCTTTGCAGCCCCGAGAAATCAGGCGCAGTGCGCGGCTCGTTCAATGGCTGACACGTCGAAAGGAACTGGACGACTCGCGGAGTACGACTTTCGAGCGGCTGCTCAACTTCGCGCGCACGTTGAGCTGACGTATGGATAGAGATTTCGCCGGCTCGTCCAATAATTGCGGCGCCGCACAGTGCTCGCCAGCGCTGATGGAGAGCAGCTGTGTCTCTCTCTGGCTGCACGCGCTGTACTCCCGTCAGTGTGCGCTGCAGGCCGAGCTCGCGAGCGCTGTAATAGTGATCTCGAGCACGCGAGAAGAAAAGCCCTTCCCGCTCGGCAGTATAAAATGACGATGATGAGTGTAGTTGATGTTCTGCTCGATGGCTTAGGCTGGATTATTTTATGCTAAACCGGGATGGGGAGTGGGGAGAAGGCAAAGGGGGCGGACAGGGGAGACGAGGCCTACGGGGGGGAAAGAGCGCCGCCAGAGGGGGGGAGCTTGTGTATCGATCTCGCTGTCGAAAAAGCGAGGGCTCGGCCTCGAATATATGCGAGGGGAAAAACAAGGCACGCGCGACATGCAGCAGCAGCAGCAGGCAGGCAGTATGGAAAGATCCGGCGAGCAAGGCTGAGGGGCTTCTCGGGGTCGTAAACTGCACCAGTACGCGCGGAAAGAATCAATCTGCTTTTTGCTTAGATAAATTTAGAAATGGCTTCGTATCCTCGCTACTCCATCCCCCCGTACTTGCTGGTTCCCAATTGCCTGGTGCTTTCTGCTGCTCTCTTCGTTCGTTATAAATGAGCCTTAAAAACGGTCGAAACAGGCTGTGCGGCCTGCGAGGGAGGAATATAGAATAAATGACTCCGGGTCCGGCGGCGCGAGGGTGAGGGCGGGTAATAGGGAGAGGGAAGAAAAAAGCACTGCGTGCGGCATAAAATGGCAGATGGGAGCATTAAAAGGAAGCACGCGGGAAACAATGAGGAATGAAAATTCCGGGGAAGCGAAGCGCGGAGGGGGACTGCGCCGAACACCGCTCCGAGTCATACTTTCCTTCCGTCGGGCTTATCTCTCCCCCTCGCCCGCGCTGTCTCTGGCCGCCGCTTTTGTTTAGTTTTCCCCTCGGTGTGCCTCTTTAGTACATCGCTTCTCATATTTCTCGGGCAGCAGCGGTGTTGCATTTTTGGCGAATCTCTTTTCATAGCTTTGCCGTCGCATTGCCTAGACCGTGCTTCGTTTTGCGCGAGCTTTTTCTAAGGCACAAAAGAATGTTCTTATCGCAAACCGTTCGGGAAAGAAGCGCGGAGTCGAAGAAAAAGTGGCAGTGGAATAACAGAGGCTCAAGAGCGAAGAGGACGCTCGTAGGAAAAGAGCAATAATGGATGCGGAGTGTAATGAGGCTCCGTCAAAATATCGTCTCGTTTGTCGTAAATTACTTATGCCCGAAGAAATCGCGCTGCCTTGTGGATGGAGTTGGTTTCTTTTCACCGTACCATATTGTCGTGTTCCGTCCGTCTTTCAGTGATGTCATATGGTTTTGCGAGGCTTCTTATGAGCGAGAATTGGGTAGTTACAGAAATACGATTTCGCTTGCGTGTTACTCTTTCTTTTTTTGTGCGCACTTGTTTCCCTGATGTACGCTTGAGGCAGACGAATTTTCTCTCCACTGGCTCCGTGTTGGAAGATGACCGCGTTGAACCTCTTTTGTAGATTTGCAGCTGCAGTTAATACGTCCGTCTCACGACGTCATCGGTGCAGTGAGCGTTGCGCAGCGCATTTGCACGGCGTGTAGTTTCGCTGCAACGTATTGTGGCTGTTGCCGCTGAATTGTCTATCTCTAGCATTGCTGATAGAACTGTCTCTTCAGGCTCTGGTTGTGTTTCGTGCGCCTGTTTTCCTTTTTTTTTTATTTGAGCGCTCATTTTACACCGACCGCAATGCGCAGCCTTTGAATTATAAACCGGTTTGCTTCCAGGTCAAATTCAGGTTCCGAGCAGCGTTTTCAATTAACGCTGCTCGGAATCATTTACCTAGCTAGTTCTCCTACGAGCAGTGTACCGTACGGTCCACTGTTTTTCTCGCGCGGTCATAGAGTCGTCTTTTATGCCTCGAGTGAACGCGCGCCTACCAATGTCGTTTCTTTCTTCGCGCCAAGGAACTGTCGCCACTTCGGCTGTTTGTCCGTGCGCGCACCAACAGTGCCGTTTATTCTATTTTTGAGCGAAGCGGGTCTTTATTTTCCGATCGGCGCCGTCTCGCGAACATTTCGTGCCGTTCATCCTTGAACACGCACGTCAAGCATGCAGCACTGGCTGCTGACTGACGCCGCGTCGCTTGTTGCCATTTCATAGGCGCGCGCTGTCACTGCGGTGCGTTTTAGATATTTCATGTCCGCTCTCAACGCCCGCCCTCCCTTTCCGTTCTTTTAGCGGCTTGCTTGCGCGATACTTTCTGGCGCACGACTACCTCGCCGTTCTTGCTGCTGGCGCACCTCGTCGCTGCCCATTCGTCGACACGCCTGTGCTTTATGAATAAATGCGCTCGCGCCGTGTTAGCTCGCCCACAGCTTATATGGCCATATATGTGTGATCATGAGGAGATACTTATGCCCACCTTGTCATTTCCCTCCGCTCGTTTGTTCTCGGCCCGGTGCCTCCCCTCTCCTCCCCCCCTCCTCCCCTTTTCCGCACTCTCTCCTTCTTGCCCATCTCGTTGCGTGCATTTCCCGGGATGCATTCTGTATCGAGTGCCGTGTCTTTCTGTCTCCCACTCCTCTTTCCTTTCGCTCGCCTCCTTTTGTCTCTGAGCTTTCCTTTTTCTCTTTTGATGTCTCCTCCGTGTTCTCCCTCTCCCTGTCCGCCGACGTGCGCAGCGTGCGCCAATCAGAGGCGGGCGTTGGTGAACGTGTTTCCATGGAAACACCAGCGGCTCCCTTCGCCTCCCTCCCATTTTTTTTCACTATTCGCCTTTCCGCTCTCTTCCCCTCGCCCGTGCCTTCTTTCCCTCACCGCCGCCCAATAGTCGTCTCTTCCTTGTCGGCTTGTTCTCCGTGTGTTTTCGGTGCCGTCCTAGTAGCTGCCATTCGCTACTTGTTAGCATTCGATGTCTTCCCGGAGAAGGGAGTCGGAGGAAGAAGTGGCCGAGTGTGCCTCCCTTCTCGCGGCGCGCGGGAACGGGTCCCGCGAAGGGAAGAAGAGAGAGGAGGCGCGCGCGCGACCGCGGGAAAACGGACTCGGCCAGATGGAGTGGAAGGCGGCCGCCATGTTTTGACATTCGCTGCTGGTTGCGCGTGCGCCCGCTCGTTGTCATTTGGTGGCTCGCGTAAAGCGACATGTGCACCGCTGTCGCCGCGTCGCGGCCTTTCCTTTCTTTCTGTTCGCTGCGTATGTCGTCGCAGTTTGCGCATCACTCCTTCCGTTTCCTTTGCTGGTCGCGCGCAGGTTGCCGTTCGTTTTCGCTTGTTCCCTTCGGTTTCTCCTCTGAGGCCACTCAAAAGCGCATTAAGTAATGGACGACGGTCGCCGTGCATAACGCCCGCGCGCGTGCTGTCTGTTGCCCGATGAAAACGTTGGCGGGAGAGCGGCGGGGGAGCCGGAGGGTTCATTTCGTTTCCGTCATCTCCCGGTGTGTCTCTTTCTGCGCGGCGCTGCCGAAATAAGTGCGGCGTTGGCGGCAGCTTCGCTCGCGGCGGAGCAGGGTGGCGCCCCGCAACGAGGGGGCGCCCTCCCTACGCGAGCGGGGGAAAAGGGTTCGCGATTTGGCTGTCGAGCGGCAGTTGCGCTGCCTACGGCACGCCTGGCAGAGGAGGGTGGGTGGGGGCGACGTCAATTCCTACATGATGGATCCGAAGATGCGTGCTTTGTTATTTCGCCCGGCGCGAGGCGTGTTTTGGTTGTACCCCTTTCGAGCGCGCTCGTTTTGGTTCGAAATGTCAACTTGATAGATGCGCTTCCGCGTGCGCCCATGTTTCTCCTCAGAGTGCTTTTACACGGCGCAAACACTGCGGTGTTTCTCGGCTTATTTTCTTGCTCCTGCGCCAGTCTCTGAAAGGGTTCGCGTAATTTGTCATTGCGGGGAGTCGTAGATGGCTGCAGCTCTGTTTGTTTCTTCTTTCCGTGCTCTCGCATACGTATGCTGCGCGAGATTCCGTCGGCCTCGCGATTTTAGAGCGCGCCCGCTGCGCGATGAGCGCGCGCTTGTGGGCCTCGGGCCAAGCTCACGGCAGTCATTTCCAAGGCGAGAATGAAGCGCGAAATGCGAGGAAGCGTCGGCGGGGGAAAAAAAGAAGAAAAAGTGGTGAAGCTCGCGAAACGAGACGCGCGGCGTTGCGGTAATGGAAGGGTTACGACTCGCCCCAGCGATCGTGTCGCTGTCATTTGGGGCTTGCCACGGTCGGCATCGCATCTGCGGGAACCTCCCGCGGGCTCCTCTGCGCGCGAGAGGCGGATGCGTGTTCGCTGACGTAGCCGCTCATTGCTGTGGAGCCCGCCGCGGTGGATGCGCCCGGTGTTTGCGTTTTTCTGGGGCTCGAACCGCGCAACTCAGTGCTGATCGTTGCAGCTCGTGGTTGATCCGACTGCATTTTCTTTGATGCTGCCTTCTTTGCTGTGCGTGTGTGGCCGTCCGCGTAACGGGCTGCCTGCTGTCTTTGTTGATGGTGATGGCCTTGTTGCATGTAAACGTAAGGGAAAAGAAAACGATAGTAAATAAAGTAAATGTAGCCCCCCCCCCCCCCCCCGAAAAAAAAATAATAATAAGGCTCTCTTGCATGTTGGTGTAAATGTTTAGGTTAAACAGACTTGATATAGGCTTGATTTATAGGCTATATCTTAAATAATTTTATACTGCCTACAGAGCATTTAGAAAACATACTTGTATTGCAGGTTTGAAAGGTATACTAATAAAGATGGCCCTCAGTTCGCCTCATTGATGAGCACTTTGCATAGGATGGATCCGTATATACAATATATATGTGCGCGTGCTTGCGTGCGTGCGTGCGTGCGTAGAGATAGTAACAATAGACCTCTCCTCGGGTACGTCACGCGAGGCGAGTGACGTCACAGCGATGACGTTTCCGGCTCACGCCGGGAACCCGATGGGCAAAACAGTCTTCCAAGGAAGCTATCGCAGTGCGGGCGCCGGAACCCGTGCCTCGACCCTGTCTCGTGATGCCTGCGAGCTGCTGTGCCGTGGGATGCACTGACCGGGCCAAGAAAGGCATCCGCTTTTCTCGTTTTCCGCGGGACGAGAATCTCCTGAAGGTGTGGGTGCACGCAATGCGTCGAGATAAATGGAAGCCAAGACCGGCAGATAGGATATGCGGAGCGCAGTTCATCTCTGGTGGGAAGCATTCCTGTCTTTCACTTGCTGATTTTGAAGAGCTAGCGAGGTGAATGACACTGTGAACTTTTTTTCTCGTCTTATCCGCCAACGCAGGCGCCCCGTCCTCGTTACCGGATTACCCGGACCGGGTGCCCAGCGTTTTCTCATTCAAGAAGAGAAATCCCAGCGCAGATATGAAGAAGTGTGGTCGTTTTGAGCGGACAATCTTAGCAAAACCTTAGTTGTTGCAAACTGGTATAGTATGGGGCAAGAAAGCGTAAAGTAGGTTAGCTGTGCAGGGTTTGAACTCAGGCGACACATATGGGATGTAAGGGGCGTCGCGGTACTCGGAACCGGAGCAGTTTCAGCCTCTAAGGACCCTTTTAACAGACCCGACACCGCACGGTCATAAGCGTTTTTTTTTTTTCGCAATGGCTCTGAGCAGTGACCGCGCAGAGGGCACACCAGTTAGAGCAGATTTTCCCCCAGCGAAGCGACAGTCAGCGTTCTCAGCTTCAGCCCCGTCGACAAGCGGCCGAGATCGAATCAGCGATGCCATGGCGGCGGCGGTTGCGATACAGAACCGGATAACACAATCAAAATATAAGACCTCGCATGCACTAACACAATCAAAATATATGACATCGTACGCACTGCATTATTGTACGCTGACTTCACACGTGAACAGTATTCTGACGTGACGGTTAGCGTGTAATGCATTTCGAATCTACCGCATGCAATTATCTTTCTGCTGATCAAGGTAGCGCGTTAAAACGCTGTTGTTCGGCGGGATTTATTTACCCGGCCATGCATGTGCAGTGAGCTGCCTTCTTCTCGCAAAAGCGTCCACGCTTCGTACGGCTCGCCGGTGGTCCTCTGCGACGGGGTCACTTTTGCTTTTAAAAAGCAGCACTCTAAACCAAAGTCGGCTGCCAAAACTTGGCGCACGTGCCCTTCCGCTGCAAGAACGTACGCCTTCAGCGAACGGTAGCACTTCATGCTCTCAGCAGTGTAAGGGCCGGGCGTCTGAACGAGATAAACGTATATGTCGCCAAAACGCACGTTTGCCCACAATTTCGGGTCGTTTCTCCAGTCCTTCAAAACGAAGGGGTCAGGGTACTGTTTCCCGTCAACTTTCAACTGTTCAACATATCGCTGCCGGGCGATTTCAGGCAGTGATTTCGCGTACTCTGACAGCTCCATCGCTTCCGAGGCACGTACGAGAGTGTTGGATGCCAGCCGAAGAGGGAGCGTTTTGCCCATCGCCGCTAGGAAGGAGAGCGCTGCAGTCGCTGCACGTGCGTTCCGTGACGTCACGTTGTTTACTCGAGGGAGAGGTCTATTTTTCACCTCCATGCTGTCATATAATGGCCTCAGCTTCATGCTGCATTACATGGACATCCATTACTTTACTTTGCTTAGGCGTCCATGAGACATTTACACGGGACATTTGACACCTCCATATAACAAGAATTTACGTATTGAAAACCCCAAAATGAACGTCCAGTACCAGTACCAGTTATAGCTTGTGCTTTGATGTTTCAGCGCCACGTATGAGAGATGTTTATGGATTTTCAGCACGGTGGAGACACGGGCAGTCTCCATAGTCTAGACATTTATGCTTGGAAATAAATGTGATTGCGTCTACATGTTTCAATACAAAAACAGCGCTGCGACAGGGGGCGAGAAAGGAAGGACGAGCTTGTGTTCAAATATATAGTAAATATACATCAAATTTCCGTATATGGTATGAAAAGATGAAATCAAAAAATTAATTCCGGTATTTTCACATAGGGTCTGCAAAAAGCACACTGATGCTCAGAGAACCTCTCATGCACGATTGCTTCGGATATGTTTAAAACCGCATTTATTACCGAAGCACAAAAATGTGCTCCAGTATCAGTTGCCAATTCGTGCGTATACCCCTCCCATTCAGACGTCTACCTCCATGTTATACGTCCGTGCGACGTATCTTAGGTCGACAGTGGTGCAAAACTGCCCGGTCCGTATATCCAGGAGCGGCCGTCCAAGATCAGTAGACTGTATGCGAAACTGCCTGGAGGTCTGGCAAAACCGCGCTCAATTTCCGGTCGCCATATTGGTTCGACCGACCTGGTGCGTCGTCTGCCGTGCGTGTTTTCTTGTTATCGATGAAGATCTCTTGAATCTCCCGTCTAGAATTTCAAAAGCCAAGCCTGGGCCGCTGCACTTCTTGTACGGCTCATCCGTTACCAAATGTATCTCCTTTCTTGTCGTTCAGTCTGCGCCATCAGCGCTAACCTTAACTATCCTAACGCATTTTTCAGCTTCGCTTGAAGTTTGGCTCTAGCAGAAGATGGATCTCGGGCGACTGCGTTTCCATCCCATTATCTATAGTGTTCTATGCTGGAATCACTGCCTATATTCACTGCCTATATTCACTGCCTATATCACTGCCTATCATTTTAACAGCCGCGTTGCAGAGCTCGAAACAGTTCCCTGCTTTGATTCCTATATATATACAGCAGTTGCCGTATGGGCTTGGCGCTGATCAAGGCGTGTACACAGCGTGCACTTCGCTGCTTTGGTGGCTTCAGACACTTGAATGGCTCCAGAGCTGAACGAAGAGAGAATGCCTTTGCCTCGGAGCAAGATGCTGCCGCTTACCAATAATGAACTGGACTGTTCTGAGCACCTGTAGTGTAATTTTTCGTCCCTCTGTCGTGCTTAATATTTATTACCATCTTTTCAACCAACTTGCATCCTGTGCAAGAGGGATGGTAATAACCCCGAGAAATAAAAACCTTTGCACATCCATTTTTATATTTTATATATTACACCACAAGGATGCATCAACGCGCATGACATGCGGGCGCGAAGGCTGGACATTAGTGCCAAACAGCACGTTCCTGGCAGCCTGCGGCGACTGCACGGGCATGAGAGCTCCTGCTAACGCCTACAAATGTTCAGCACCGTGTGGACATCCTACTGCACGCGTACAGGACTAGGAAATAATTTGCGCGTGGTTGCCTTTTCAGTGCATCTGTACGCCACAGCTCGAGGGTTCGAGGTTATGTATAGCTGGAGCGCATTGAGTGGACAATGTCACAGCTGGTAGGTAAATGAAAGCTCGTCCTTGCGGCTGGACTTGTTTCAGCGACACCGGCGTACGCCAGCTGACAAAAAAAAAAAAAAATAGCCTCAGCTGTTTTGTCGTTCAGTGAGGCATATGAGCCGATCTCTTTAGGTCCGACCGACTTGCGGCATCGGAGTGTTCATAAATAAAGAATGTGGGTCCCTCGTTTTGATCGCAAACAGGAAAGCTTCTGCTCCGTATTGTAATTTGTAAACATCATCAGCGAAGTTTTCTGAAATATTGAGGCAGCGAGCGAAAACTGTAAACAAGCCGACGTGCTTAAACGTACCTCGCATCACCGTGGTCGCAACATTCGCGCACAGCAGATAAAAATTAAAACGTCGAGCTGAAATATACCTTGTTTCTATCGTATAGTAACCTCATTTAGTGCGTAGTGGAACGCGACAGCGCATCGGTGTCTCATCCTGCACTCGAAACGCAGCGGTCTTTTTACTCGTGTTTACCCATGGCGCTGCGCATTTCGCGTATTGTCATTGAGTCTTTAAAGGGGCCCAGCAACGCTTTTTTCATATGCTTTAAATGATTTCTTCATGACACGCAGATACCGAATCAAAAAGAATTACTGGAATCGGTGCACTAGAACGGGAGTTATTGAGGAATGAATTTTCAAAATACAAGCGAACAAAAAATTGCCCTCGACTCAAATTTTCCCGGTCTTCTCTTTGCCGTTTCACTCGCCCAATGACGACATGCGGCGAGACCAATCGAAAAAGCGTGCACGAGCATGTCACCACAACGTCCCGGAAAATAGCTTCTCATGGTTTCCTGGTCGCTGTAACACGTTTCCGCTGACGCTGACGGCGTCGTTTCCATGGGTACAAGCACGTGGGCGCTAGACAGACGGAGCGAAGGTGCCGAAAGCTCCACTCTAGTACAGGCATGCTGTCGTTGCTCGAATCTAGAAAGCATCCTTTCAGGTAGCATGGCTGTTTTTGTATTTTCTTGTGCGAACGTGAAGTAAGCCGAGCCTGCCGGCCGGCCAGCCTGGACGCCGGCAGACGGGATCCCGTCTGCCGGCGTCATAAAAACGAGCTAAAGAGTGTTCTTGACGTAAGTAATAAAGCCTGGGATAGGAAAATGAGAAATATATCATTTTTCTGGGTCACTGGCCAATACCGAGTTGCTGGTAAAAGGGACAACTGTGGCACGAGCGAATTTGTTGCGAGAACCGCCTCGCAGCTGCCTCTGACCCGACGGGGTCCGGCTCGACTGGCGCCCGCTAGCTCCGCTGCTGAGGGCGTAGCGGAAATTGACCACGCTATTATTTTATTGCGAGATAATGCTGTTGACAGAAAAGCGGTGTGAAGAGTAGGCCTTTTATTATAGCGCAGGCGCCTTCCGAAGCGCCGGCCGCTGCGGCTTCGACGCGAAATGAACTGTAGGCCTAGCGACGACCACGGCAGCCAGGCAGCAGCAGAGCTCGTCGCCCGGAGCGCCCGCGAGCGGTGCCGTTGCCGTAAGCTCGCAACATAAGCAGGCATGCTTTGTCGCTGCTCGAGTATAGCTGGCAGTCTTTCTGATAACAAGGCGATCTTGTCTTTCCTTGCGATAGCAGCGCTCAGGCACTGCTGCACGGCGGCGAAGTGCGACACCGGTTGTGGGCGGAGCTTGGGCAGAGCGGCGCAGCAGGAGGCCACGAAGTTCTTTGATGCAAAGTAATAGCCAGCGCCTCTGCTGGGGCTTTTTTTTTCTAACAAGCTTTGAAATGCTTTTGCGTAAGAAAAGATGCTAGTTTTTTTCAATTTAATATAAAAGGACACAACAAAACATAAGATATTTTTGCTCACGAACCCAATTAGCTTGTTATTAGTTGTTCATCCAATCATAATCGCCCGCCAGCTGAAGTCATATCCGCTGCAAAAATGCAAAAGACCACCGCTGTGTGCCGACGCCGTCAGTGCCATGATTTTGATTCTCGAGCAACTTAAAATATTAAATACAGAAATATGCGTGTTATGACCGGTGGTAATAGCGTCGCCATAACTCAACAATTACAACAAGGAAGCAAAACAATGCACTCAGATTATGGTGCAGGGCCCCTTTAAGTGAACTGGATCCAGCTGCAGAAATCTCAGTGATGTCCAAGAACCGATTCGCATGTATATTTTTTTTTTGGATTGCTACTAGTACTCCCAACTGCTGTTTTAACGCGTTAGCGTTAAAGGTCCCGCCGGTCTCGGTGTTGTGAGCGAAAAAATTGGCAGTGGTTTAGCTCTGGTTAAACCTGGAGGTTTGCGAAAGCAACGAGGAGAGGTGTGTGATGACTCCCGGGGATCTATGAACGTAATGTGGAGAATGACATTCTGCATATATGGGAGTTAACCCACTATGCTATCGAGTCATACCCTTAAGGCGGAGATTAAATGTCTCCTCTTTTTTTTTTTTCTGTCTGGAACGTTGAGCAAGGGGTAAGCCGGGTCGAACCGATTTAGTCATTCCCGAAGATTAGCGTGTGTACTGAAAGTATGATTGAAGAAAAATGTGCTCGTGTGAAACTTCTCTCGTACGTTCCTTTGGTGTAGCGGATTAATATAGATGCGTAGTCTAAGACTGATAGATACTTCACTAGTATGTCTCCAGTTTCTCTCTCAAGAAAGGTTGGTAAGTGGGACATCTGAAAGGTGCTGCCTCGGCTGCCTCAGGACATAGACGTTTAGGCTTAATCGGAGAGTCGTGAAGGTTAGTAGGTTGCTGGGCTACCCATTTTGAGCTAGAAGTAAAGCCAGGTTACGCTGTCAGGGCACAGTACTGAAAAGACCACGGCAGGATGCAACGCAAGGCTGGCATATAGAAGCACTTAGAATCGCAGCCCCTGCCACAAGGACTCAGCGTCTGATGTGCTAGCGGTCTTCACTGCAGCAAGCTGCGCTGCGATTTGAAGCACAGCTAGTGGTACTGCTCCGGAATCCTGGCACATTTAAGGCCGAAGACGTTTTTACCAGGCTGGCTTCGTCGTTGCCGCTTTGTAAGACGCGTTCCCCAAGCGCCTGCTAAGCGCTGAGTATCCTACTCGTGCACTCTCCTTTGCGTCCTGTACTCCTTGTGACGTATCTAGTAAGCCAACAGTAGTGCTGCGGTCGCTTTCCCAGCGACCTTCTTGTCTCTGCATGCAGTACACCTGATCCTTTATTTACCGTGCCTCTCTGCGCATGCGCTTTCCTTCCATGCTAGATTGCAAGTGCCCTTACCATCAGCGTTCCGAATGGGACTGCGTCTTCTTTTTCCTGCTCCTTTTGTTTTCGCTTTGTTGCGATTAAAAGGCGCAATTCTCTTACTCTAAAGTTTCGGGTGCAAACTTCTCACGGCAGCGTTCTCAGACGCGAAGTGCGTTTCAGAAAACTTTTAGAACTTCGTGGCACCTTCCTTGGCGCGCGCAGCCTTTCGACGCCTCCGACGCTACTTTCATATGCGCCACGCTCGCCGCGCCACCGCAGCTGTGCTGCCAGCGAGCAGAGAAGCCCGCTCGTCGTCGGGCGCACCTTGTGTGCGCGTGCGCTGGCATCTTAGCTCGCTGTGTCACCGTTTCTTTATTACTTTCTCTTCCATCCTCGGCGTCACCGTGAATGGCAGCTTCTGGCGTGTGGGCTGAAAAGTAGCTGCAAGCAGGCACCGCCGAGGCAGCCGGCAGAAGTGTAAAGTTTTCTCCTTCGGCGTATATCAAACGAGTCGAGACAGAGCGATCCTGGGCCACGTGCCTTGCGTACGTGCACGACCTCTGTTCCTCCCCGCCGCTCGCTATCGCGCACGCACGTGTGCTGTGCTTGGGCAGATATTCGAAATTGGAGCCAGTGCTGCGACTAGTGGCAAGATGTTAGCGCCGTGATGCTTGGGAGCCAGGCTTCTGAGGCTTTATTCGATGCGGTAGGAAAAATAAAAGGGGCTTTCGAAAAAGTGCATCTTTGGCAGCAAGAGTTTTCCTTTATTGGAGTCGTCGTGCAGCCAGGCTTCTTGACCTTTTCTTCCCTGCCTGGCATCCCCTCCCCTCCCCCACTCCCACCACCACCATTTTTTGTACGTTTTTCTTCAGTACTGCCCTGATATTCGTAGCATTTCTGTTTGAGGTTCCACATTCTTTCCGAACATTTCTTTCCCCAGGCCGCAGCGCAAATTCTTGTCTCTGGTTTTTGGGCGGTGCACTAGCGTCGCTGTCGCTGGCGCCTTCTCTCCTTGAGTAGCCTTGTGCGCTTGTTGACAGTGGACAGGCCTGGGTGCGTGTTAGGACTTCCGGATTGCCCAACCCCCGAGCGGTAAAGTCACACTGCGTTTCCTTTTCGTCTCACGAGCGAAAGGAAAAAAAATAGAAGGTAAATAAAACAAGGGGGGGTACACCAAATGGCAAAAAAAATATATGAATAAAACGCGCTGCAATTCGAGCGCACCCTACTCTGCAACGGCTCACTAGCCGTTGTCAAATTAAACAGCAAGCTGGCTCTTTTGTTTTCGAATCATTTTTTTTTTAATTTTGTTTTTGTACACCCTTCTTTGGCTTCCTCTTAGCTCGTAGTGCCGTTTTCTTGCCGCCATCTCACCGAATGTATGCGCAGAGAACAACCTACTTCCAACGTGCACCGAGTTTAGATTTCTGCGCCAGCTTTTGTGCATTGTTTTTTCGCTTGTTTCTAAAATTTTGCATCTCTTTTTTTTTATTAGTTCTCGCGTAATTATTTTGATTTACTTCCTTTAACACAGTCGTTAACGCCCTACTTTTTCATGAGGATTTCTTTTTCTTGCTTGTGTAAGATAGACCAGAGCCAATCGTTTTCCAATTGATGTCTCTTTATTCTCATCTGAAGCACACGTGAAAGTCTCTCTAAATACATTTTGATGGTCCCAGCTGCACAAACTTGCTCGTCGGATACGTTCGTATCGGGATCCTTGCTTCGAATAGGGAGACTCGGAGACAGAGGAGGAACTGGAGATGGACACAACAACGAAACTGAAATCGGCGTAAAGAGAACGACGCACCGCGTCTCCGTTTTTTGAGGAATAGTGGTAGCGCGTAGTGTGAATGCCGGAGCGTAAAGTGTGGTTTCAGTGCGGTAGGTTATGAATTTTGTTTTGTTTCCCAGCCGAAGGGTTGTTGTACCTTCGCAAAATGCGCTCATTTCTTCTTCTTGATATTCTTTAATCTCGCATGACACTTTCACACGTTTTTTTTTTTAGTTCACGTCTCTCATTTCATTTATTATTCTTTCGTTTTCGTCTGTAGTCAGTTGCGTGAAATTATCCCTGCAGTGCTGCATTCGCAGCATTGCCCGCATTATTCATGTTTCTTTTTGTGTGTGCACATGCTATAAATGATTCAGAGGATACTTGAGCGTTTGGAGCCATGCTCTTTTTCTGTTCGTTTCTTTGCATTTCAAGGCCAGCAAAATCCGCTTTAATGTGGCCGGTGTTCTTTGTTTGGCTTTGAAAGGTTCATGGAAAGACAGGTAAGCGATAGCGGCGCCCTTGCCTTACACGATGGAAGTCTGATGAGAGAGGACGTATGGCTGCACTATTTCAGTACCATGTCGGCAGGCATAGCCTGCGTTTCAGTTTTAGTGCGTTGTATAAGGTTTTCTGTGTACAGGGTTCCATCGAAGCATTGTTCTTCGTCTGCATGCATAACATATAACGGCTTAAACTGATGTGGGCGGTGAAGTATTATCCGCCTTGACTGGGAATGGACTATTGGAAGCAAAAGTGCGAGTCGGAGACCCCCCTCCCCACCGCGTGCCGAACCATGTCCCGCTGCATGCGGGCACCACGAAGCATCCCTGGCTTCGACATTGGCGTACCGCATGCAATGCGGCACGGTTCGACACGTGCTAGTGGTGGGGTCTCCTAGTTTTTCTCACGATGGTGCTTACCCTTTGTGGGTCCTTCGGCATTGGAGGACTGAACTAAATTTCTTGAGTCTTTTTGAATGATATTCGGCCTTGCAACATAGTAGGGTAATGATTGCTACTAAGCCATTTACATTATCGATTGTGCACAAAACACGCCAGTTGAATCGTAGAGTGAAAATCAACAGTCTACGTCGCGTGGTTTCTCTTCCCTTTGCGGATGAAAGTTTCATCACGTTGGCCAACAAAGTTAACGGCACATACGTGTCAATGCTGACGGATTACTCAGACAGGCAAACGCCATGACTATAGGAAATAACGCGTCTTTCGTTGTGTGGTCCGTCTTAAGTGGTTGTGAGTGCCCGCGTTGTTGTTCGCCACAACTAACTTCACTTTCACGTACCTAATGCAGTCTCTAACTAAGCAGTCTCTAAACTGCCTGAAACCGCAGCATTCATTTTTAGCACTCGTATTAGGCTTCTGGATGCCTAGGCTCTCTCTTTCCCCCTTGCAGCTATGCATCTCTCCGCTTCCCCACACCTACTTCTGCCCGGCTTCTGCTGCTTCCCTCACTCACTTTATTCACCAGCAGGCTACAACGTTTGGCACTCGTACGCAGTGTGAGAGAAAAAAAAAAGTGGCGGGTAAAGGACACATTTTTCGTCCATGTCAACGAGTGCAACAAAAGCTCCTCCTCTATTTTGCCTGGAACGTGCATCGGAGCTTCGTGCGCGAAAGTCTTGCGTTTATCTGCTTGCAAAATTTCTCTCTGGCCAGAGTTCGAATGTTGAGTTTATCTGTCACTTCTTGCTTTAAAGTGACGAAGTCTGAAGGAAAAAGACTGCAAACGAAAATAGCGAGAGCGATAACTTGATGAAAGTTTAGTTTGCTGTCGTGCTCTTTTGTTGCGGTTCTTTTTCAGTGAGCGGAGTTTTCTCTTGTGACGTACGCCTCCACATTCAGTGAGGAGTGTAGCGGGCGCAGCTCGAACTTCGTTAGGCTCGACAAACAATCGAACGCCGGGTATTGGTTCAGCGAGGCGGTGCGACAAGAAGTCAGAGAGGGAGGGGCGTGTGGTAACTCGAAGTGCGAGTATCCGTTACACTTCTTCCATCTCAAGTTCAGCCTTTTTTACTTCTGTTATACTGTGCGCTAGGCCTAAATGACGTCTCTAGAAAGTGCCCGTGTTCTAGACAAAGCAAAGCTCGTTGTTTCTGAAGACTT
Source organism: Amblyomma mixtum (assembly GCF_055824585.1). NCBI lineage: Eukaryota > Metazoa > Arthropoda > Arachnida > Ixodida > Ixodidae > Amblyomma > Amblyomma mixtum. Next base: position 172,419,923 of record NC_143014.1, read on the forward strand.
AGTGTCTGTAATGCTACATAAGCTTGTTTGTAAAATTTCGTTTAGCGAATCCTAGCGCTAAGCCTACGAGGTATCCCAGTCGAATTCGTCTCAAGCTGTTATCTCGACGTTGCACTCATAGACACCTTCTTTCCTCGCTTCCGCCGTTGCCGTTATTTAGTGTGTTTTCTTGTATGTTAATCTATTATGCGCTTCTGTGGCTAAGGCAATCGCATAGTGTCTAAAAGAAAGCCAATAAATCTTTAGTCGTGGCCTTTTGCTGATGTTGTCGGTATGTGACTGCAAAATCGATTGGAAGTACCGTGAATAATGAAGCCGGTCGTTCACGACTGAAAATATATCGACGGCAGGTGAATACTGGAAAGCCGGGGGACGTTTTCTTTTTTTGTTGTTGTTCCTTGGAGGGATATAAAAGGTGGACACGGTACAGTGTGCCCTCAAAGTCGTAAAACCTATTCTTGCACCGCGCTTCATGCCGCAACAAAGAGCCGCGGCACCTGATCAAAATTGAAAGCTGGTTCTATGTGTATCGAGGGCATTTCAGTTGCAGAACTTCATCACTGCGTTATTATTTCTTACATTTCTTCTTCCACCGCATCCACCTACTATATGCTGTGCCAGAGCCAGAAAGTGGGCTGTGCCACAACATACTTCGTACTGTGGGAAAGCACCCTTGCGGTTTCTGAAAGCGCTTTGAGTGCGTTGCTCAGCGGCAGTAACGGTAGTTCTGCAACAACAACGTGCCGTTAGAGTGTTTCCGTGGTCCCTTGCCGCTCGCACAGGTGCCTGCAGAATAGTTTTTCTTTTGCACTTTGGGACACCGGCTCGCTTTTTTATTTGTCTTCTTCCCTCTCTCCATGAGAGTCTTCATTCGCCGTCATGGGACTGAAATGTTATGACGCACAAGAACGGAATACAGGTAGAACTCGCGAAAAACGCTATTTTCGTATTTCGTTTCTATTTCTCCCCTATCTTTTCTCTTTCTTGGGAGGAGTTGCTCTGCAGTTTGCCAACGTGGACTCTGTTCCTACGATGTATTCTTTGCGCCAGTTTGAGTGCGTCTTGAAAAATGTACTACTTTCTGGCGCCGCCATTATTTGCTGAAATCAAATGTCGTCACGCCGAAAAAGTGGAGCACAAAAGCAGCCTTAGCGTTTGATCTCTTTAGGACGGAGAAAAACTAGACTGGATGGGCGCCCAGTCGCTTTCAGCGCTGTGATGTCGAGTGACGTACTCCCCCCGCTTTCGTCTTTCTGGTTGCCCTTACTGTTTTTCCTTCTTTTTAAGGTCTTGTTTATTTTTCTCTCGCCAGTCACTGGCAGTCGGCGTCATTTGTTTTGAAACTGCAAACGTGCATGAGAGCCTTTAGCATATTTTGGTCGCTGCAGCCGACTTTTCCGGTTTTTTTGTTTGTTTGTTTGACTTTCTTTTTCTCTCGACTGCCCCGGATTTCGCAGCTCTCCAAACGCCTAAAACATCTTTCGACAAACGTTTCGCGACAGTTTTTTGTCGAGGCCTACATATTTCAGTTAGAGTATCGAGGTCCTTTTGAGCTTCGACATGACGTACTGATAATGCTTTTTTGTAGCTAGCGATCTCCCCCACTTTTTTTTTTCGTTATGTGGTTGCGTTTATGCCCTGCTTCGTTGAAAAAATCATCGCATTTCAGCAGATTGTTTAGGAAGGCGAGCTTGCCTAGCGTTTTGTCTTTTGCATATTTGAGTGTGTGCGTGACGGGGGAGGGACAGCGTTTTCTTTTGTTCATTTGGGAACTCACATCCAAGCGAGATTAACTTGTACACGACTTGTCAGAGGTCCGGAGATGGCGCTTGCGACCGATTTTATGCAATTCACGGACAGTTGAAGTAATCTTGTCCCGAATGCTTGCTCCCCACCCAATCCACGTTGAATACAAGATAATGTTCATAACGTTATGAAACACAGGTCTAAAACTGGTTAAAATATGCAGTATGATTCCAACTTATGAACTTGCATTTTAATTGTTTATGGTTTTCTTAAATGAGAGGGAAAATAATAACCTCTTGGAGTTCAGCTTCCTTTGTTGCCTTGGTTTACCAAGAGAGCCGCCGACGCTTATGTGGTCTTTGAAGTGCGTGCAAGAGTGGATGAACTCCAGATGTGTGCACCGGCTACGTTAGCAGAACTTTTTGCTGGACGAGTTAGTTCATAGTTTTAATTCAGACAGAAGAGCGATGCAGCTCTTCTCTGCGTCCCTTTATTTGTGTTCGTCTACGAAGCACTCTTCTGTCTGATATGCACCGGGTCTTTGTCTCAAGTAGTGCTGAACGGTACGCTCGGCTGGGTACCTTTTTCAAAACTTGCGCCTACAACAGAAGCGTCCATCACAAAGCACCGCTAGGATATGAAGTTAGTTAAAAGCTCTCCCGCAAAGCGTGAGCGGCGTGCTATTCAACCTGGAGGCTTGTTGGAACGGAAAAAAACTTGAACTTTTTTTTTTGTTTACCTTTCCTTCTGTGTGCAGGGTGTTCGGTATTCAATCTTATCGAACTTATTTTTCTTCTTTTTCTTCTTTTTCTTCTTCAGCGTACCGCTGCCGCGTATGTGGTACGTTTAATGCATGTGAGGCTCAAGGTTTCTTCTGCTTAGCCCCACAGGCGTGACATGAAAAGGTCACTTACAGTGGGCTATAGTTCCACAATGTGAAAACTGCCCGCTTTTTCCTCCGCAAAATCCATTGAGTCTCCGTTCCGATCTGTATTCCTGGCTGTTATTCGGGAAGTCAGTGTGCCATACAACTGCAATTATTAAAGGAGTGAAAGAAGTTATGAGTCAACTACGTTATCAGGGTGGATTGCAGAAGTAAGAACGGGCTGACGAGATGCTAACATCTGAAGTCATTGGCAGTATAAATACGTGGTGTGTATTGCCGAACACATGCTTATTTTCTCTCTCTGGGAGGCTGCTTGTAGATCCTTCTTGCTGTAAACGTTCGGTGTTAACAGCGTCTACCTCTTATTCATTTTCTTTATTCGCTGCTGGCACACGCCGATCCTTATTAGCAGCTTCACCTCTCGATAGTTGTTTTTTTTTCTCTTGCCTTCACGAATCATGTAAAAATCTACATAGCAACTATCTACTACCAGTATTAGTTAGTTGACGTTTTTCACGGCTGGCTGGGCACGAAGACCAAGGCACCTGACTTCCGGACCCGTGAACTGTGTCGGCCCCTTTTACTCATCGTCTTGCCTGCTTTCTCTCACTTCTGGCATCACTTTAGTCCGCAAGCAGTGAGGTCCACATCGCTTTTGCAGCTTTGCCTTGTGCGTGCTCAGGCGCCGCTCTATTTAACGCCTATTAGCGTCTGCCGCAGTTCACTGGTCCTGGCTCCCTCGGGGTTGCCCTTAATTAATCGCCCAGACCCGCTACAGGCTAGCTCTCTGGTCTGGTTTGCCGAAGCTTTTCTTGTTCTTGCTTTGATCGTTCTCTGCAATTAGATTTTTGTGGCGGGCGCTTTTCGCTTTTGCCGCTTTGTAATTTTGGCTTCTTTTGCGCCCTAGAGTACAAGGGTTATGATCACCTTCCTTTTCGACACCCACCACGCGCTCCTATGTTTTGTCTGTGGCTGTTGTGGCCTTGGTTGCTTGAGAGACTGTCTTTCGACGGCTTGTCCTAACTCACGTCTCTGTTCACTGGCTTGCCCTGCATATGTGCTGTAACTGTGCCGTGAGCACGACTACTTTTTCTGCGCGGGGAAAGGATTTTTCTTTATTTAATTTAAATTATTTAACAAATTAATTACCAAATTACACAACATACAACATAAGGCAATTAGGTTCATCTATAACAAGTATCGCCGCCACGAGTCACCATCCGAACTTCTTACCCAGGCTGGTCTTAGCACAATTAGTAGTCGCGCCAAGCATACACGCCTCAAATATATTTATCTTCTCTTGTCTGGAACCTTTAAAATCAACAGTGAGAGTTACATCTCCTGCTCAACTCACCGCAGCACTAGAACACAACACTCTAAGCATTTAATCGAGTACCGGGCACATAGCAACACTTTTAAGTATTCATTTTCCCCCCAAGCAGTCCGTGAATGGAATGCCTTTACCTGATGACGTGGTCAAGTGCCCGTCCCTGGAAAGCTTTCTTTCCCAGCTGTCAACTGTACCCTGAATGCAGAATGTTCTTGATTTGTTACTTTTGCCCTCTTGCAAATTTTTTGTGACTTATGATCTCTAACTGTAGTTTTGTTTCCTTTGTTCCACTGTGCCAACTAGAACTGTATAACAATAATCTAAGAGTACTTTTCTTACTGTCGTTTTCTCCCCTTGTATAACATGCTCCAATCCTGCAACAGCCTCGGCATGAGGCTAGCAGTATGTACTAAATAAAATAAATAAAATAAAAATAAAATTTAGACGGTTTTTGTTAAGCGCGATTACCTTGAACTGTGGCAGGTCGCAGTAGCGGTTCGGTTAGCCTGTCGGAGTGCTTAAGAGCCCTTTACAAAACGTAAAGGGGGCAGACGCTGCTTGGTTGTCGTCGAAAATCAGCGCTTATACAATGAGAATGAGCGAGTCTCGGTGAACCCACCCGAAACATTCCTCGAGCAAGGATACAAGTGTGTACCTTTGTTCCTAGCTTTCAAAATGCACGCCGTTTAAACTTCGTTGTTACGAACTTGTCCGTAATGGAGCAACAGCTGCAAAGAGTGCAACTTAACTCCTTTTGAAATCTGTATAGAAAGAGACGTGTTTAATGCCTAGTTTTAACGGAATAGAGCTGTTCTGTCAATCATGGTAACGAACCATCTTCATTCCTCGTCAAAACCGGCCACACTTCTGAAGCGGCTGTTCAAATCTATCGCGTCTTGCGTGTATAGTTAAGCAAAGCATGGAATGTACCAAGGTATAGTCGGCGATCCGGGATTTTGTTTTAAAGGAACTGCGGAGACTGTCTTCACTCAGCGCTTTCTCTTGAGAAGAAATATTCTCATTTGAAAATTAATCGCCGCCACGGAGTTTTCTGTTTCAAAGTTTTGCGTTATACAGGGCGTTTCACCTAAGATTTTACACAGTTTTTAAAAATGGGCTTTCTGAGTTAGGAGAGTGATTTTTTTTCGGCATAGCGTTGTCAGCGGTGAAGTACACCAGAAGACTGGTTAACTAATATTGAATGGTTAGCTTTTTAACTATTACCGTTAGGCTCCTTAATTAGTGAGAGGCTTGCAGTGCAGCGTAAGTAATATCCATATCAGTTTTTAGAATTTCGAAAACGCGGTTACCCTCTGCGCTGTGGCCCAACAAATTTTGCCGACATCGCGCCAAAATACATGCGCTTTCGAGAAGCTTGCAGGCAAAGCAACCACACCAGTGCACCTAACACGTCGAAATAGCCAGAATTTGTTGGGCCACAGTGACGAGGGTAACCGCGTTCTCGAAAATTCTAAAAACTGATATGGATATTACTTATGGATGAGCTACACGCCTCTCAATAATTAAGGAGCCTAAGGGTAATTGTTAGAAAATTAGCTAGTCATTATTAGTTAACCTGCCTACTAGTTAGCACGTCTCGGCTGTATTCTAATTTACTCCACCGCTGACAAAGCTATGCCGAATAAATCGCTCTTCTAACTCAAAAAGCCTAATTTTAAATACGGTGTAAATTCTTAGGGGAAACACCCTGTGCAGTGATTGCCAGGCAACCGCCACGGAGTTTTCTGTTTCAAAGTTTGCGCTATATAATGATTGTCAGGCCGCACATTCGTTTAAATTCTTTGGGTCCCTATTTTCCTTCAAAAATCCTTTCAGGCGCCATGAACACAATGGGCGCCAGACAAAATCTCGCCAATTTTATGTTGACCCGGTCAAAAATGCAGCCCTTTCTTTGGCGATCCCGAAAGGAAGCTCAGTGCACTGAGGCTTTGCATTTCTCGACGACCTGACGCGAGACCATTAGGTTAGGTTGCGTTATATGAGGTTTAAGGTTGTGTGACGTTAGCCTTAAGGTTACGTTGAATGAATTTTAAGGTGAGGTCTGGTTTTAAATAAAGGCGTTAACAAAATTCGCTAATAGAAGCCCCACCACCCATCGTTGCTTCGGGGTTCACGAAACAAATGCCTTTTAAAAACGGTAAAGTCTGATGAACTCGCGCATTAGATATAAGGACACTGGTTTATATTTGTCGGGTTTGGTAAAAATGAGAGTGGCATGTTTCGGTGCGCTGAGCTTTTGTGCAGCGTCCGTACGCAGTTGCGTATGGTTTGGTTTATGGGGTTCAACGCGCCAAACCAACTCAGGCTATGAGGAGCGCCGTCGTGAAGGGCTCAGGATAATTTCGACCACCTGAGATTCTTCAACGTGCAATCGCGCAGTATACGGGTCTCTAACATTTGCCTCCATCGAAATGCGACCACCGCAGCCGGAATCGAACCCGTGTCTTTCGGGTCAGTAGCCGAGCACCATAACCACTGAGCCACCGCGGCGGCTCCCAGTTGTGCACAGTCTGGGTCAAAAGTCTCGCCCCCCCCCCCCCCCCCCCCCCTCTCCTCCCTTCTTCCTTGAAGTAGCGAATCGTGCCGCACTGCATTCGGGTGCCGTCTGACGATGCACTTCCGCACCGTTTTTTTTTTTTCTTAAAAAAAAAAAACACCAGGAGTGCGTCGTCAGGTGGCGTCCGCATGCCGCGCGGCATAGGGAGCCTGCATGTCGCGCCGAACACAGTAAATAATATTTTTCAGCACAGTCGCATGTCCCGTCCTGATGGCTTTTTTTTTTCTCTTGTTTCGGAGTTTGTATGGGCCTGGGTTTTTTAACGTCGTGTCCATCCTCGGGTAAAAAAAAAAAATCGTATCACCTTCCCGTCCCTCGCATACTTATGTGACGAATCCTTACGTTTTTATTTCCAACCATTTTACAGCGAAAGCTGCAATTGCTTAATTAAAGAGCCAAACGTAGGAGGTACAACAGCGTAGTCAGTGTCACACCACGCAGCGTCACGCGTTACTCTATGGAAAGGAGGTAAACCTGGCGCGGCGACAACAAAGAGTTTTTTTTTTTTTCTCTCTGCTCAGTTTAAGTATCCGCCTACAAAGTGAACCAGTTATGTGTCTTTTCTTCCCTCAAAACCAAGAGAGTGTTTAGACTGCGAATAAAATTAGACACTCTAGTTCCCAATCTAGCCTCATTCACAGTGTTGACCATCGTTGGATTTAAGGAAAGGGAAGACCATAAACAGCTCATGACACGAACGCCGACTGAAAGTATGTTTTGCTATTATTCGTGTTTTTCTCTCACGGCGGGGTTCAGGTGTTCACCGGCATGGCGAGCAAGATATGCTACTTTCCTTTCCTCTAATCCAATGAAGGGCCCAGACCACTTCTAGCACCGTGGTCTAAATTGCGAATAAGGCTAGACGGGAATTAGACTGTCTGATTGCTTTGGGCAAGCGGGTCCTGGACTGTGCCGGGAAGAAAGGATTGAAAGGAGCAGTCCATGATGTAGAACAGCGCTATGGATCAGGCGTGCTTCTCTCGTCATGCATAGCGCTTTCCAGTCCACCCACACGCAACGCTTGGTCAGTCCCAGCCACGGCAGCCGCATTTTAACGCGGCGCTGAAGCCATAGGCCGTCGGCGTTCATTGCGTTCATTGGCGTTGGCGTTGTCGACGTTTTACACTCCGATCATTTTACGGAAAGGAAGGCGAGCCCGGGCGGCGAGGTACGCCAGCTGTTCGTAGTGACGTCACTTGCTCCTCGCGCATGCGCAGTATGGTCGTGCAAGAGCACGCGAAGCGGCGAGACTGTGGCCAGTGTAGCTCACGCAACAATACATGGCTACGCGCAGATGTTGCTTTCGCAATCCTCCAGGTTTAACCAGAGCTAAACCATAGCCAATTTTTTTAAAGTGAAATGCGATCAAACTGTCCTGCTCCAGTTCGTGTCGCTGCCCGTGTTTTCGCAGTGGGTTAGGCGTACCTTAACTTTCCCGTCTTTATACTAAATTTTGCGCGTGTCAGTTGACGCACTTCCTCAACGAAACTTACTTTATTAGTTGCATGAAGTCAGGGGATACGAAGCAGCTATGGCTGTAACGAAGTTGTCTCAAAAAGTTCCATCAGTAGAATGTTGTTAGCTGGAGCCCGCATCGCGCGCTCTCAGCGCGTTTTCCGGCTTGCGATCAATGGCTTCTCCGAGGACGTAGTACTGTAAAATATAACCGTCGATGTTTTCCGTTGTAAACCTAACTCATTGGCTTTTTAAGGCCCACGTAGACTGCTCAGGCGGATTTTTCATTTTTTTTTTAAAGAAGTAGCAAGCGGCGTCTGAAAGCGATAACTGCTGTTTCTTATATAACGTCAGTTGTTTTCTGATTTTTTGTTAGTAAATGCTTACGTTTTATTTTTTGTTTTCATGCAATGAAGAGGGGGGCCATTAAAATTTTATCGCGTACGCAGTCGCTGAGCCTTCCGACAGCCTGCAGTTTCGATTCCAGTTTGCTCCTTATAGCTAGTGCAGCCCACCTGTTAAACGATATCAATCTCATCTACAGGTAAAACAAACCATTGATTTTAGCGAAAAAATGCTGGCTGCTCTTCACATTTGTTGTAACGGTGTTGAGCTGCGTATGGCTTTTACCTTATTCAAAACTGAGGTAAAAGAAGCAACAGAAAAGTTCCATTTTTAAGGTAATTGCTAAACACAAATGTTCACTGTACGTGGTGCAGTGATGGAATGGCGAAGTTCTTCCCGTGCTCTTCGCTAGTGCCTCGTAAAAACTGAACAAACCACAGTGCCTGTGAAAGGAGGTACATTGAGTTGTATTTGGGAGCTAAAACTGGATATAGGGAAGCTAAGCATGGCGGAGAAGTCAACTTTCAGATACCTGGAGTGTCATCTATTGACACTCAAATAGAGATGGCCCAGACTACCATGGGCACGAGCATTGCATGGAGTGTCTCTGATCTATCACCTTGGTCATGATTACAGCCCAGTGTTATCATCAAGTTATCGAAACTTATATCGACTTGCTAAAACCTCTCGTAGCCAATTTCGCTTGTCATATCGGTCTGCGAATGATGCTTACATTTCAGCTGTTAAATGTACTAAAAAGGCGTTTCTTGCAAAGACTGTACCAGATTAGTTGCTAGAAACCGCTAGAAAATTTCGGAAAGTTATAAATCCAACTAAATCCAACAGACACTTCTAAAATTATGCTAACAGGCTCTAATGATATGATGAAAATTGGGGCTCAAACAAAACGGAGACAAAGAAAGAAGTCAACAGGACGAGCACATTTTTCACAAGTGGTTTATTTAGAAGGGTACGACTTCTTAAATACAAAACGATACCTAAAGCAGTGACACAAAAAAACATAGTTGTCATATCAGGGTTAAAAAAAAAACTGCCGACGATTACTTTACTTCCTAATGCGAAATTTGAGTGCAGCTCATCAGCTGTTTCAGCTTTTTGATGGATTGAGGCAAAGAATTCGAGCAAGACATGTGTGTGCAATTATAGACAACTTGTTATTTTTCGCACATATTCCTTCTTCAAGAAACACTCCACCAACAATTCTTGTTTGTCATGAAGGAAGCTTTGTGGTCGGAGAAATAGATGAATATATGCTTGACTTGCTCCACCAATGCCTGGTCCTGAAAGACGAGTTCTGTGCACGTATTTCGCGAGGTTGTCATAGCCAGGGGGGCATTACGAGCTAGAGGAACGGGATGTTCTCCCGCATAAATGGTAAGAAATTCCTGTTTGTCTTTATATCTACATTAAAGTCCCCACCCCACCCATACCACCCTGACAGGTGACAGTTAATGGTTGATCGCGAGAGTTCGCTTACCGTTGTCAGCGCTAACGCATGCAGCCCATATCTCTCTCTCATCACCCCACGTACACATTAGCGCGATTCAGGAGTCCACTGACTCAGAGAGCCAGTTATGCGCACTTCCTTTCCTTAAAATTATTGCAGTGTAAAACTTTTCCAACGCCAATGAACGCCGACGGCCTACGGCTTCAGCGCCGCGTTTCTGGCACAACGATGTCAATGCCTGCAGCCCACATCTCTCTCTCTCTCATCACCCCACGTACCTATAAGCGCGATTCAGGTGTCCAGTGACCCAGGGAGCCAGTTATGCGCACTATGGCTTGAGCGCCCATGGCTTCAGCGCCGCGTTTCTGGCACAACGTTGTCAATGCCTGCAGCCCACATCTCTCTCATCACCCCACGTACCTATAAGCGCGATTCAGGTGTCCAGTGACCCAGGGAGCCAGTTATGCGCACTGTGGCTTCAGCGCCCATGGCTTCAGCGCCGCGTTTCTGGCACAACGTTGTCAATGCCTGCAGCCCACATCTCTCTCTCATCACCCCACGTACCTATAAGCGCGATTCAGGTGTCCAGTGACCCAGGGAGCCAGTTATGCGCACTATGGCTTCAGCGCCCATGGCTTCAGCGCCGCGTTTCTGGCACAACGTTGTCAATGCCTGCAGCCCACATCTCTCTCTCATCACCCCACGTACCTATAAGCGCGATTCAGGTGTCCAGTGACCCAGGGAGCCAGTTATGCGCACTATGGCTTGAGCGCCCATGGCTTCAGCGCCGCGTTTCTGGCACAACGTTGTCAATGCCTGCAGCCCACATCTCTCTCTCATCACCCCACGTACCTATAAGCGCGATTCAGGTGTCCAGTGACCCAGGGAGCCAGTTATGCGCACTATGGCTTGAGCGCCCATGGCTTCAGCGCCGTGTTTCTGGCACAACGATGTCAATGCCTGCAGCCCACATCTCTCTCTTATCACCCCACGTACCTACAAGCGCGATTCAGGTGTCCAGTGACCCAGGGAGCCAGTTATGCGCACTATGGCTTGAGCGCCCATGGCTTCAGCGCCGCGTTTCTGGCGCAACGTTGTCAATGCCAACGCATGCAGCGCACATCTATCACTACAGCCACCCACTGCGGTGGCTCAGTAGTTAAGACGCTCGTCTGCTGAGCCGGAGTACCCGGGTTTGAATCCGACCGCGGCGGCCGCGTTTAGATGGAGGCAGAACGCAAAAGGCGCCCGTGTGCTGTGCGATGTCAGCGCACGTTAAAGATCCCCGGTGGTCGAAATTACTCCGGAGACCTCCACTACGGCACCTCTTTCTCTCTTTCTTCTTTCACTCCCACCTTCCTCCCTTCCCTACAGCGCGGTTCAGGTGTCCACCGAGATATGTAAGTCAGATACTGCGCCATTTCCTTTCCTCAAAAACTAAGTTACCAATTTTACCGCCACGTAGCTTAAAGCACGATTGAGGTGTCCACTGTTCCAAGAGGGCAGTTATGCGCCTTTCCTCTGCTTTCCAAGCTCCCGCTCCATTGGTTTCGCAGCTTAAAGCGCGTCTAAGGTGTCCACTGCTGGCTACAACGAACAACGGCGACGGCGATGCCGCGAAACGCAGAAACGGGCGCCAAAGAGCTGCGCTCTAAAAACAAAGACGAAAAACTAAAACCTGCGCAGATAGCCTATTTTCTTCATAGATAGCGAGAGCGAAGGCTTGCTCACGCAGTTTCCATACGAGGCTATGTGAAATGCTTCGATCACCTCTCTGGTTCTTTGTTGCGGGTAACGATACAACGCCTGAGTGGCCTCAAAGAGAGGACGGCAATTGTTGCATTGTCGAAGATGTTCACTCACTCCTGACGAACAACCTTTTTTGTGCTCTCTAAGGCAAATGTTCAGACACCGCCGAGTTTGGCCTATGTACACTAACCCACAGATGAATGAAATTTTACACACAACACCAGTTTGACATCTAAAATTTTACTTTATGCTTCACTTTGCAGGCACGGGAACTACCATCAACGCTTTCCGCGTTTCTGTGCACAAGAGGGCAGTCTCCCTAATCTCAGGGGGGCAGATAAGGCTACTCCTAAAGGGTGAGTGACCATCTACGAGAATGCAACAATTACCGTCCTCTCTTTGAGGCCACACAGGTGTTGTATCGTCACCCGCAACAAAGAACCAAAGAGGTGATCGAAGCATTTCACATAGCCTCGTATGGAAACTGCGTGAGCAAGCCTTCGGTCTCGCTATCTAAGAAGGAAATAGGCTATCTGCGCAGGTTTTAGTTTTTCGTCTTCTTTGTGTTTTTTAACCCTGATATGATAACTATGTTTTGTGTGTGTGTGTGCGTGTGTGTGTGTCGCTGCCTTAGGTATCGTTTTGTATTTAAGAGTCGTTTCCTTCCAAATAAAACAGTTGTGAAAAAGGCGCTCGTCCTGTTGTCTTCTTTCTTTATCTCCGTTTTGTTTGCGCCCCCACTTTCATCACGAACAGCTTCCAACTCGCCCAACATTCCATTCTGCTGCTCTAATGATATACCTATTACTGATAATGAGTGCTCATCGGTATTAAGTGATGTTTTCGCCAGTTATTTCACCACAACCGTCTCATCCGACTTGCCAGACTGTAGCGCCCATAATTACTTACCAATGTACCTTGCTATGATAAACCCGGATGGAATCGCGAAAATTATCGACGGTTTGAAATCGTTTTCAGCGGCCTACATCGACTGCGTCAACTCAGAGTTCTTTAAAAAGCACTACTGTTTATTCATCTATGATTCTGTCAAAAGTGTTTGGACATTCTTTAGAAAATAGTACAATACCGACAGACTGGAAGATAGGGAAGGTGATTCCAGTACATAAATCTGGAAACGAGTGCTCACCTAATAACTGTTGCCCTATTTCAGTCACCAGCATCCCTTCTAAAATTCTCAAATGTGTCCTTTTTTTCACATATAGTCAATTTCTTAGAATCAAACTCGTTTTTTCATAATGCGCAGCATGAGTTTCGTAAGTGATATTCGTGCGAAACGCAACTTGCCCTTTTTACTCATAGATTGCATGCTATTCTTGATCATCGTTCCATTGCAGATTGTATCTTTTTAGACTTTGCCAAGGCTTTTGATAAGGTTTGTCACCGGCTTTTTCTAAAACTGCGTATGACAGGGCTTGATACTAACATACTAAAATGGCTTGAGTGCTTTTCTAACAGGTCGTCAGCAGTTCGTGGCATTTAATGGTACCAACTCACGTTTACACCCCGTTCTTTCCAGTGTTCCACAAGGTACCGTCCTTGGGCCATTACTTTCCTTAATATTTATTAATGACTTGCCTAACTGTTTTACTTCATCAATTCACTAATTTTCTGATGAGTGTGTCCTTTTCCGTGAAATAAAAACCTACGACGACATTTACGCAATCCAAACCGATATTAACAATATTTCCTCTTGGTGCCAATCATGGCAATTGACACTAAATGTCAACGAATTCGAATTCTTGCGCGTATCAAGGTCTTCTAGCAACTTACATAGATAGTATCTTAACAACTTCGCTCTCAAATCTATTGCATCATATTAGTATCTAGGCATTCATATCACTTCTAACCTTAGCTGAAAAACTCACGTCGAATTTATCCTCAACAAAGCTAACCGCATGCTGGGCTACTTAAAACGGAACTTCTACACAGCCCCTGTAAACACCAAGCTTCTCTTGTACAAAACAATAGTTCGCTCGCAACTTGAGTACGCATCGTCAGTTTGGGACTCGGACACTACCGATCTCATTAACCAACTAGAAATAATTCAAAACAATGCTGCTAGTTTCATCCTTTCTAACTATAATCGCACTGCCAGTGTATCTACAATGAAATCTAACCTCAACTTGTTTCCTCTCGCATCACGTCGAAAGATCGCACGGTTATTTCTCTTCCATAAGAACTTTTACTGTGATAATTTATACGGTGAGTTGCTCATTCCGCCCGCATATGTTTCATCACGCATAGACCATATTCACAAAGTTGGCATCATTCCAGGCAGTAGTAATACTTTCTCCGATTCATTCATAGCCCGCACATCGAAAGACCGGAATCGCCTTCCCTCGCCTATTGCAGCAATCAATCAGTCTTTATTATTTCATTCTGCCGTGTGCAATATTGTGCATATAAACATTCCTTAATATTGTAGAAAATCTGCCTTCTTTATCTTTGTTCATGATGATATACTATTATGTGTTTTAAAATGCTTCGAGTTTAGCGCCTGTGTTGTGCTATATTTTGTTACACGAATTCCTACATACACAATGAGTAATGCTCCTTATAATGCGGACCTCACCTGTACTTACATGTTACTTGTATGTTTGTTTTTGCTGTGCATGTTAATGTCTTTGTACTCAACCCACTACCTTCTGTGATGTTTCTACCTTGAGGGTAGCAATAAATAAATAATAAAAATAAAAGAAATTGGGGCTCCGTGTGGTGTTTTCAATCACTGCAATGAACAACAAAAATGAATGACCACATCCCGTGACCTGCGTGATAGTAGTAGTAGTAGTAGTAGTAGTAGTAGTAGTAGTAGTAGAAGTAGTAGTAGTAGAAGTAGTAGTAGTAGTAGTAGTAGTAGTAGTAGTAGTAGTAGTAGTAGTAGTAGTAGTAGTAGTGGTAGTAGTAGTAGTAGTAGTAGTAGTAGTAGTAGTAGTAGTAGTAGTAGTAGTAGTAGTAGTAGCATCTTTCCTGACGGGAAAACAAGTGCCCCACCTCCTATGGTGCCCCTAATCTGGCAGTTTAACATTAATTGTCTACAACCCGAGGCGTGGTGCTCAATCTAGAGGTCTCTCAAGAAAAAAATATATATAGAAAAGAAATAAATGCGCTGCGCCGTGTATATTTTCTTTCCGGCCGCTGCTCTCCGCTTCTTGTGGCGCCAGTTTGCCGTGTTTGGAAGCAAACGTCAGGTTGAAGGACTAGCTGCAACGCACGGGTGCCAGGCAATCCCTCGAGCTTCACGGCGCCAGCATGGCTGGCGCCAGCGTCTCAAGAGCGCACGTGCAGTCAGCCGCCGCGGGGTGAAACGCGATGCGCCCCCACGGCGCGCGGTCGGCCCCTGCTCAGCTGATGCCCCCGTGAAAATCGTCGTAACCCGAACAGTCGAGAGCTGAGAGATGACTCGCCATAAGGACTGATCAGAAAAAAAAAAAACACGATCGTGGAATTCTGCCTTCGCCCTACGGACCGGACAGAAAAAAAAAAAAAAAACGCGGAATTCTGCCTTGCACTTCGCCTGAGTCATTATGTCTGATATACATTCACCCGAACAAAGCAAGATAGGTTCGGCGATCTACGGCCGCTTTTTCTCGCTGCAGCTCGCCGTGTTCGAGCCATCCAAGAAGCACCCGCACTTGCACCGCGGGTGCATGAACACCCCCGATTCGAGCGCTTGCGCGCGTTAGCTGACACTCGGAGATGGTGAAAAGCTGATTTATCGAGCTGCCCAGCTAGGAACAGCTACAAGAGCGCGGTCTTGGTATTCTCGTGGTCGCTCTCCCGTTCATGCCTGCCTTTGTTCCCACGCTCGACTTGTTTTCTGTCCATCGCGTAGGGTCTCCCCTCTTCATCCACGAGCATGTGACCTCCGAACATTAGCGATGGGGTTCCTTCAGTGTATCTTGTTGCGGTCTGAACGCGTGCGGTGCCCAAGGCGCGAATATAGGCTTTCGCGGGCGCGGCCGTGTCATGGGATGTTCTCAGAACAATAGCCGGAAAGCCTATACAGCTTAATTAAAATCAAGGTCGCCGCCGTGCTGTCGAATACACAGGGCCCGTTGTATAAAAAAAAATTGTATTGTTTTAATGTACAGAGGGCAAAACGCTTGTCTAGAACATGTTTGGGAGGGTTTCCAGCTGAACACGCAATATCTAGGGATGACATTTTGTTAAAAAGGGTCTGGTTGTAAGCACGTGCTGTTAAACTCATAGGATTTCACCGTCATTTTTTGCCTCCCTGGTCGCAGCAGCTTTGGGAGCTGCAGAACACGCAGTTCAGTCGTTCTAGGCATGTGTTTTGGTCTCTGTACTTAAACCGAGTAGGGTGTGCGAAAGCACTTGAGGCAACACCGCCTCGAAGGCAACCGAATGCAACGTCTTATCGTCAGCCGCTATCGGCAGCCGCGCCCGGGGAGTTGGAGGGAGGGTGCCGGTTTCGCGCGTTGAAGTGAAATATTTTGATCATTGGCGTAGGCTGCCGTTGACGGAGTGGCTGCGCAAGGCTTCCGCCGCGGGCGCTCCGTCAAAGGCTAAAGGTTGAGGCTTCACACATACCCCGGGTTTACCAGCACTGCTAGGGAAGTAGCTCTTTCGCACTACAAAAGGGTGATCGGCGGCTAGCGCATGCGCGCTATGTAGCCAGGTGACCGATCCCTCCATGAGCAATTCGAAAGTGCCAAGAATCATAGTTGGCGGGGCAGAAATGTGCGGTGTGAGCCCGGGCTTCTGAATTCCTCTTGAAGAAAGCCGCACCAACACACTCAGGAAACTTGCGAGCAAGGACACTTTTGCTACTGTCGTCCGTCCCTGCTTGCATGCAAAGTTCAGAGCGTCGTTTGCTTTAGTCTGTGAGCTTACATTTGCTTAAAGGGACAGTGAGGAGAGCTCTATCAATATTGTTTTTTTTTTACAGCAAAATCCGATAGTTTGGCATTTCATGGCTTTGTTGCCACTTGGCCGGCAGCGAAAGATGCATTTATTTCTAAGAAATTTGGATTCGAAGTTGAAAAAGTTTTTCCCGCCGCTCTGATTCAAACTTGGGATTCTCCTATGACGACACAGGACTAAGTGACGTGAAACATGACGTGCACATGACGTAACGCAGACTCCGTGATTTCTGACGGCCAGCAGTGCGGCCTGGCAGCAGCCGCAAACAAAGCTACCGCCGGCCGCGCGTTGAAGGCATCTATCGGCTATTGCGGCCGTCGCTTCGTTTACGTTTGCACCAGCGTTTTGCCAGCGTTACGATGGATCCCGTTCTCGAAGTCGTCAACGAAGTTCTAGCAAATAGACACCTTTAGCATACCGTGTACCTTGTTACCGCTAGCGGAATAGCGGGAGCCCGCCTACTGCCGTTGAGCAGGCGCTGATTGGTCCCGATGCTGCAGGCGCGCGCGTATATATATAGCTGCCGGATACGTGGCGCCACTGGCGACGTCAAGGAGATTTGCACATGAATTGCCTGCGCCTCAGTGATTCGTAGCTTCTCGTGTTCTAGTGTTTCTAGAACCATTGGTTCTAGCAACACTGTTTTGTCCTATGATCTCATGACGCTTGTACTTTCGAGTTTGGCCTGTGGCGGCGATACCTGTATTTTGGTTCTTGCTCTTTTCTACGTTACAAGAGCTTTGTTGTCAGTATGAGTGGCGTTTTTGTAATCAGGAGCTGGTATTCTGTCGATACAAGCCAGCTTCAATTTCTCCTCAGTGTCCCTTTAATGTCAATTTTAATTTGTTGTTCGTCCTGCGTGTACATGTGAGGACTTAAGTAAACGGTGCTCGCCATTCTGCTTTGAGGACAGTCATGGCCGTCCTAGCAGAAATCAAGGAAGCTTGTTTGTCCATGAGAAGCCGCACCAGCAGTCACTACAAGTGTGCACATGGCGTAAATAGGGCTAGAGGGACGTAGCGTGCTTCGTTTTGCACTTTTACAGGTCAATAAACATATTTTTACTACTAAACTGTTAGCAAAAAAAAACACCCAAAAGGGAATAAATGACTTGTCCTCTAACGCACACACAAAAGGAGGTTTTTTTTACTCCATATGTATGGTGTTTTTTATTTACTCCCTCATATAAGGGAGTTATTTTGGAGTATAAAGAGAGTTATTTTGGACTGGAAAGGGAGTAAATTTTTTACTACCCACAGAGATGGAGCCTAAAAATGGCGTCATGTTTATTTATCCTTATTCAGGCTCATTCTTACAGCAGTGACAGCGGCGGAAACGGGCAGTAGCTCTGCGGGCCGCCGGCAACCCAACTTGGGAAACTGCGCTGCCCTAATGTGACCCAGCGTCACGCATTCTTTCCGCCGTCTGCTAGCCCAGAGGCGGCGTACGCGGCAGGAGTCTGCTTGTCGTCTCCTTTTGCTGTACGAGCTCGTTTCGTTGGCCATGTTCGTAGATAAAGGGATGTAGCATTATAATCAGTAGTTCAAAACTGAAAAGGAGATGCTGGGTAGTTTTCACGGTCATGCACCACGCTATATTTGACTCAAAACCAGAGCAGAAGAGATGAAAATACACCTGATGGTAGTTTGGAATGGCAGTGTTTGCTTTCATATTCACTTCATTAAGGCTTGGATTTTAAACATGGCTGAGGAAAAATGTGGCCTCATGAGTTCAATCAAGAACTCAGCGTTGACAGTATGTTCTATCACAGTTCCATGTTCATGCAACACATAATCTGCTGCAACACATTGCGAGAACCACACTGAAAAAGCCTGTGAGAATTAGGCCTAAGCGGGGGCTAACGGGGTGGCGACACAAAGGAAAGTCAGGTATCGTTAGAGCACTGGAGGCTTCACAGGAGCAATTCAATTATGTAACGTACTGTAGCGGAAAACGGCGACAAGTCGATATCTTGTACCGCGGCAGGCGCCCGTGAAGGAGCAGAAGTCAGCAGAGATCCAGCGACGATGGTAACCAAGCGGTCGTCACTCACCGCCATTATCCGACAACTGACCAGAAGCAGACGAGACGCTAGGCGGCGGGGCGGATTGCACAAAATGGTGTTTTTTACTCCATTTCGGCACTGGTGGAGTATTTGGCACAATTAACACCTTTTCTATAGAAAAAGAGTTAATTGGTTAAACTGAGGATTTACCAGCATTTACTCCAGTCTATAGACTGGAGTAAATGCTGGTAAATCCTCATTTTACTCCATTATTCCCTCATGGGAGTAAAATGAAGGACAGTCCACCTTTTTACTCCCCACTCATGGAGTAAATGTTTTCACAAATGGAGTAAAAAGGGTGGCCGCCACCATTTTTACTCCCTTTTGGGTATATTTTTGTTTACAGTGTATGTTCCGTTGTGATGCTAACTTCAGCAAACGACGGTTGCATGCGTAAATGCCCTTTTAAGTGAAGCCATTAGCGAAATGTAGCCATGTGTGTGTGAAATGCGACTCTTATTTCACAGCAAATGGATAAAGTTTTATAGATTTTTTACTCTGCCACTTCTTTCGTGTTAACATCTCTATCGTGGTTCTTGTTATCGAAGGGCTTTCGTGACAGTGCGGTATCTCATCGGTAAATTTCGTGCTGAAATGCTGGAGCGCAGAAAAATGACTGAAACTGAAGTTACGCACACACAAAATTGTTAGATCGAAGCTCACCGCCTTAGCGCATTAATCAGCGAAAGCTGATTTTCATTAGCGGCCGAGACGTCTGGAGTGGCAGGCCCATTTTGATGTTTCACGATCGACTACCTGGTTGAGCGTCTTACAGGACCGTTTTGGCGTCTGTATGCGCTCACGTGCATACCTGGCCTCCTTCCGCTTGTGGTCTTGGGTTCAATCGCTTTCCCGGCCCACTTCACGGCTCCAGAACCCGCTTGCACAAAGCATAGTTCCCAGTGTTCTCTTATTCGCAGTCTAAGCCCTTCATTCCTTTTGGGGAAGGGAAAGGCGCATAAGTGGCTCTCTGGGTCAGTGGACTGCTTCAATCGCGCTTCGAGGTACGTGGCTGTAGTGTCCACCTACAAAAAGGCGCGTAACGCGTTACGTGGCTGCTCTTGTACCACCTAAATTACTTCTACTAATTGGCTGTAAGGTAAATTAGCATTGTACAGGTTGTCTCACACTTGGTGGAAAACTGGGAGCGCGTGACCGCTGCGCTTCGCGAAGTGCTTCCGCCGACAGCTAGGGAGAATCGGTGGTTAAGGCGCATGCGCAATAAGCACGGCCGGCTGCTCTTTTCGCGCATGCGCCTGGTGCCACTCATTCTCTCCGGCTGTTGGCAGCACCCCATCGCTTCGCGAAGCGCGACGGTCATGCGCTCCCAGTTTCCCTCCGCTCTAAGTGTGAAACAGCCTGTGCATTTCATGTGATGCGACCAACAGTCTAAACATAGGGCCCTTTGCTTTAGCGTTTCATGTTACTCATAATTCGATGGGTAAATCACCCGCAGTATTGTTATTAGAAAGTCAAGTAAAAATCTGGCTTTCCTTAAAACTGTAGCACTATTTGGTGTTTTCGTTCTGTCGTTTGCACAGGTAAGAGAATTCTTCATGAGCAGTCGCCTTGAGCGAGACATGAAGCACGTTAATTTCGCAGACAGGCTACGAAAGATCGCTTACAAGGGAGCGCTGACAACTCTCATGTCTCCTTTCTTTCTGCTGTGTGCCAACTTTTCTCCGCTTCCATTATCGTCCCCATTCGCAGTCTTTCTGTGGCCATTTTAGGACTAAGGCAAAATGTTTGCTGGCATCTTGTGCACCTCTGGAGCGAAAATAAGAGAGAAGGAAATACGCACAAGGATTAAGTCTGGCGTCGCTGGTCTGCTGCGGCGTGGATCCGGCTTCAGAATTCTTACAACAAAATCAAATCGTGTTTTACTTCCATTTTTCTCAACACAATGCACAGAGAGGGGTCTCATGGTTGTGTAACCGTGAGCAGGGCCTTGAGACTTTTTGATATCGACTCGTGATGGTCTGGCGCATTATTTTTCTATTACCGTCGCTGGCCAGCATTTGGGCACCGACCACTCTTGAAATGATCTCAGGCACGAACAGCTTCTGGATCTGCGTCAGTTTTCCGAAAAGCTCTGCGGGTAATGTCGGTGAGGTATTTTCTGGCACATTGGATGTTGTGGTCGGTCAGCGTAGGGGATCCGGCCATTCGCGAACCGAGCCCGAATTCAAAGCGCGGTGTGTATCAGGTCCTCGCATCTTGACTTTCTTTCTTTAGAGTTTGACTCGGCACGTACCGTATTTATTCGAATAGGTCTGCCACGATTGTCTATTGGCCCTTAAAGTCGGTGTCCATCATAATAGTCATCAGCCTGACTACGCCCATTGTAGAGCAAATGTCTCTCCCATATCTTTCCAATTAACCTTGTCCTTTGCCAGCTGTGGGCGCCGTATCCCCGCAAACTTCTTAAACTCATCCGCCCACCTAACTTTCTGCCGCCCCTGTTGCGCTTGCCTTCTCTGGGAATTCACTCCGTTACCCTTAAGGTCCATCGGTTATCTTGCCTTGCATTACATGCCCTGCCGAAACCCATTTCTTCCTCCTGATTTTGACTAGGACATCATTAACCCACTCTGCCCTCTTCGTGTCTCTTAAAAGTTACATCTATCATTTTCTTTCCATAGCTCGCTGCTTGAACCCTCTTCGTTAGCCTCCTCGTTTCTGCCCCATAGGTGAGTACCGGAGTACCGGTAAGATACAGCTGTTGTATACTTTTCTCTTGAGGGATATTGGTAAACTGCCCTTTATGATCTGGGAGAACCTGCCGTATGCGCTCCACCCCATTCTTATTCTTCTAGTTATTTCCCTCTCATGATCCGGATCAGCAGCCCCCACCTCCTCTAAATAGACATATTCCCTTACCACTTCCAGCACCTCGCTCGAGTCAATGTGAGGGCAAAGTAGGCGCAAAAATTTTTATTCACATGAATGAAAACTTTATTCAGGTGTTAGTCGATGCTTCCCATTAAATCCAGAAAGGTAATTTATAGTCCAAGAATGCTTATTTTGGCGTCCATTTTGGGCAGTATCAGGATCCTTGCGTGTTGCTTCAAGCCTTCACTGAAAAAAGGGTGCTAGAATCTGTCGGTGCGCGAGGAGAGGGATGTTAGTTCTTTGATCGCAATGGTAAGCCGACCTGTGTTGGTCGTGATTGTCGGTCTGTACACCCCTCTAGGTTAAGATGTCTAGCTGAGGGAGAAAAAAAAAAAGGCCCTCCTATAACTGAGTAAATACAGTACCCTGTTAGACCCGATCAGCATTGTACAGCTACTACGTCACTCGCATTACTTCGCTACTGGCGGCGCGCAGAAGCAAGTGGCCCCTTTATCAGGGCATGCGGCCAGATATCGATCGCTGTGGCCACCACTCCGCACATGCATCTGCCAGTGCTGCTTTTTATCTGTCCATGTGTCCTGCCATTCGATCAGGATAGCCTGCAAGCAACAGGTGGGGCAGTCGAAGGCGCCTCGACGGCGTTCGTGGCCTCAGTGCGCCGCTGGATGCAGTCGGCAGAGGCCAGCGGCCGAGATAAACGAACTCGGAGTGAGAGCGAGGCTCCGTTCTCGGCGTTAAATTTAACGCGCCCAATCCGAAAAGCCTGGGGGCGGCTCGGCAAGCGGAAGGAAGTCGCTGTGGCTGTTCCGGTCGGGAAGAGAAGTGGTGTTGATTGGAGAATGTGCGCGCGAATTCATTTTTTTTCCTTTTATCAATTTATACACCTGCTTCGGCCTCTTCTTGTTCGCCATATGTCTGTACCTTTCGTTCCGTTCTTTTATATCTGTATTTTCTTTCTTGGTCCTTTTCTTTTTGGAAGCTTCGCATGCAGTTGCCGAACGGCTTTCCTTCTTACAGTAGTTGCTTCACTTTCGTCACCGTTGCTGTTGACGGAGTGCGTTAGTTTGTCAGAAATCGTATCTCGGCTGGAGTTATTTGTGATGCAGTTTTTTTTCCCCCTTCCCACTTCGGTGTTCTGACGTCGTCAGAAGCCTGTATGCGACGCTGGATACTGCGACGCATAATTTGTGCCGTCACTGTTTAGAGCCAGCGCATTTGTCACCCAAGAAGTTATTGTTTAAAGGCACACTTTCATTTGCGAATACAATGCCTTGTATCAATATTTGCTGGCGGTGAAGTGAAAGCTACAGCTGGCGCCAGCAAATCAGAAACAAATTTCAGTGGTCAAGCTTTGAGTGGTCGCCACTTTCGCCATCGTTCACCGGGCCATCAGGATTGCTGAAGTGGTAGGCTCGAACTGCAGAATTCGCCTATTGATTTGATTTCCTGATGCGAGCTGCTTAGCTTCCAGTTCAGCGCCACCATATAGTAAGAACGGGGATGGTTCCAAGTTTGTCTCGATGACGCGTATCTGAGCCGTAGCATGATGTCAGGTGCGTGCTTTTTTTTTCCCCCGCAGGCATCTGCTTTGCGTTAAAACCCTAGCAGAAAGTGGTGCACCCGATAGCAGGACAAAAGTGCCACCTACCTGGAAGCCTTCGATGTTCTTGGTAGCCGCATGATCTCAGCTCGAGCTGCATCATGTCTCCCGGCATCTCATTAGGGAGCCGCCGCTGCATGTAGCGCAATCCTTGCCTCCGCAGGTTCGACACGTCTCCTGGGCGAGCGTGCAGAAGCGAACACGCTGACGCGCGATGCCTCAGCTGCGTGCCGCGTTTTTCGTAATTAAAGGAAGAGGTAATGAATCCGGACTTGGCTCGATGAAGAGGCGGGCCAGGGTTAAGGCTTGTCTACAGGGGGCTGGTCGAAAGGCCTGGGACCCGTGTTACGCTACCCGTGTCGCTGATGTGTCATCCTCCATCCATGACTTGCCTTTGATGAGCGAAGTGGCGGTGATTGCGGCTTAGGTGTCCCGTGTCGACCCCTAGACCTCATCTGTCGCCGCCTTCTTGCACGACGCGCGAAACTCTTGTTCCACCCGACGCGCTGCCGACGTCAGTGGTTGGTGCGCACTGCACCTGCTCACGTTTCGCGGTTGTGGCGCGCTCAGCGTCGTTGTGTGACGCGCCTGCATCTTTAACAGCGTGTAAGACGAGTCGTTGGCGTTACTTTTCGAGGATTCGCGCAGTGGCAGTTTCGACGCGGAATCATGTCTCAAGGCAGCGAAGCCTGTACCCGGGACTAGTGGGTCTCCTTGTTCGGATAAGTCGTCAGGGAGCGGAAGGGAAGAGACAGAACGGTGCAGAAACTCAGTTTCGTGCGTGTTTGCATCATTAGGTATACGCAGCGCGTTTTCAGTGATTTTAGGCCTACGAGCGCAGTGCCTGCGTCGTGGGATCTCCGCCGAAAGTGCTGTTGCATAGCTGATCCTGTTTATTGCGTGCATATACGATTTCCCGTCAGTAAAGACGTTTTTACTAATACTACACTTTGCGTATTTATTAGTAGGCATTAGTATTTATGGCGGTGAATGCGATGCGCGTGCTAGCTGCGACCTCCTGAGATTGAAGCACAAAGTGGACGCCTCCGGTGTAATTCCCGCGACGTAGAGTGGTTTTGGTGTTTATTCCGTGCGAGTCTTCTCAAACTGGCGCTTGTGAACGACAACCACAATAAGCATCACAGGGGACTGGTACGTGTGGCTGTCAGTGAAGAGTTGTGGCCAGGAATTCAAAACGAGAGAGAGAGAGAGAAAGGGATTTTAATGAGGGAAAGGTGGAGAGGCCGGCCGGAGGTAACATGGCCCTGGCAGTAAGGCGTATTTATTAACCAAAACCGAAACCGTAAGTAAAGAGCGCCTCATGGTGCGCCCTTTTTTTTTTTTTTTTCAGCCCAAAAAACTCCCTTGCCCTTCTCTCTCCGTGTCCCTGATTGTGCCGCAAGGTTAAAAGTGAAGTTTGTCTGGCACTTCACAGCGCATGCTTCTGGCATCGACATGGCGTGTACAGAGCGTTGTCAGAAGTACCGGAGCGTTCCGCGCTCGGAGGACGACCGGCAAACTTCCATACACTGATCAACCTGCACAGCGTCGTCGAATTGCCAGAAGACGGACTTCAGTGCTCTCGGTATTTTTTTTTAGTTTGTGATGGTGAATGACAACTTATCCTGAATTACTAAATCAAGTTAAATTTATATCGCAGAGCAGCAAGAACGAAGGTAGCTTAGAAGCAGCACGTGCCGTAATTTTCATATTTTAGAAGCATATTCCTATCTTCGTCACTAATACCATGAGTCCTAACCGGGGAAAAAGTAAGGAAGCGACCACTAAGGAAAACCTGTTGTGATATATTTAATATCAGTACTTCCACGTGTTAATTTAATTTTTTTTTTTCTGGGTGTGTGTGTGTGTGGTGGAAGAGGAAGGGGGTAGGCAGCTTGGGCTATTTATTTCTGGGGTAGATATAATCGCTGGAAAACACAGCTCACTGTCGAGGGAAGCTGATGGATCGGCAAGACCAAGGCGCGCGCCTAAACGGCGTGTTTTTGGTTCCTTGCATCGAATGTCATGTTTTCTTCATGAGTGGTTTCTAATCCCGGCTGTCAGCGACAGTGCCCAAACTTCAGAATGCGGCCTTTTCGGCTCGTGGTATTTCGTCTCTTTGCTGCTCTTCGTTTCTTTCATTTTTTTTTTATTTTCTTCCCTGCGTTTGCGTGCCATGGCAGTTGTGCGGGGTCGTTCTTCTTTTTTTTTGTAGACGTGATTTCGGCGCCAGAGTTATTTCGCGAGTGAGCGTTGTCGCAGGCAGGAAGTAACTGCACGATCGCCAAGTTTTCTCAGTCCCAGCCGCGAAGTGGGAGCTGCCGTGATCCCCAATCCTCCATGATCCCATCTCGAAAGGCCGCTAATGCTTTCGCACTTTGGGATCACCTTCATGCTGCGTGTTCCCTTCCCCGATGGGTTAGCTAAAGTGGGGATTGCCCTTAGCGTGCAGCTACTTCGTTTTCTCTTTCTTTCTGTTTTTTCCCCCCTCCGCCAGCGTTTGAATCTTCTGGAAACACCTCGATTGGGTCGCTACTTTCTCCTGCTTCCTATACACTGCCTTCTAAATGTTTTTTATGGATTTTCGTACCCGTTTTTTATAGCTTCATCTCACTTTTCTTTCTTCTTCCTGCAAGATAAGGCTTATTTTCTTTACACGTTCGTAGTTTGTTAGCTTCGATCGCTACTGCTGGGCGCGAAGCTCCGTATTTGTGCCATAGTTATTACGTTAAAGTGTTAAATTTTTCGCGGCTGTTGCTAACATTTTTGTCCATCAAGAACTGCAGGACGAAGGAATCAGTTTTGTCGGGCAGCGATCTTGCCGTCCGCGGGTTGAAAGGAGGGAAGGGGCTGCCCGTGGCAGCGCCTTTCGGAAGGTGCATTATAAGGAGGTGCTGAAATCACGTGCTTTGCACTGCGTTCTGTTGAGCAGTGATCTGAAAAAGCGCGCATAGTTTCACAGTGTGGGCAAACTGATGCGCGAGGGCACGTTTATGCTATCTGTAGCATAAGATTGCCAAATCCGAGACCCTGTTCGGGCTGTAAGGAGTTAGGAAAAATGGTAATAAGGGGCCCGTTGCGGCACATACGCAAGAAACCAACAGTCTTTGAAACGAGGGAGATCATTGGGAAATATTTTTTATTCGTATAAGAATCGTAATTAAGTTACAATTCATATATTAGATGCTTTGACAAAAAGTGGAGGGAAAGACAACTCGCTATGGATGGCAACCGAACCAGTGACCTCCGCACGTCGCGTACGGTTCTCTACGGTGGGTTCCCGCACAAAAACCCTTATTGCACCTCCCGATCCACATGGTACTTGCACTCTGGGAAAACCATTTCTTTCAAACTGCAAGTGAAATGAAAAAGTGTTGAACTTAAATTTAGGACAACGCAGCGAGCTGCGGAAAGGAAATGACATGTGTAACGTTAAGAGACAGGAAGACAGCAGAATGGGTGAGGGAACAAATGCGAGGTAATGATATTCTAGTTGAAATCAAGGAGAAATATGCATGTACGCGGCATGGGATGCGAAGACAAAGTAATCGATGATCCCTTCAGGTAACGGAATGGATTCCAGCAGAAGGCAAGCGTAGAAGGGAGTGTCAGAACGTCAGATATGCTAGTGTTCCTATAGTGTACGCTCCCTGCTGGAGCATACCGGGTACACGTTCTGCAATCTTTTAAAATAGACTTTTTGTGTCAGAAGAGCGCTTTTTTTTTTCGGCATAGCAGGGTCAGCGGGTGCATCAGAATAGAGCTAAGACGTGCTATCTAGTAGTAGGCTGTTTAATTAACTGATATTGAATAGTTCACTTTTACCTATTACTGTTACGCTCTTTATTTATTGAGAGGCTTGTAGCCCACTGTAAGTAATATCCATATCAGTTTTCAGAATTTCGAAAATGCAGTTACCCTCGGCGCTGTGGCACACCAAATTTTGGCTATTGCGACGAGTTACGTGCACTGAAGGGGTTGCTTTGCCTGCAAGTCTTTAGAAAGTGCATACACTTTGGCGGGCGCGCACAGACGGAGATATAGATTATGTTAGTGTTGTTGATGCCGTCCTAACACCGCGACTGCTTGTACAATGTAAGCAAAGCGATTGATATCGGAAAAATGAGGTGCCACTTTCAAAATTTCCAAACTGCAATCTTTGCCGGTGCTGTCGACCGTATACTTCCGTGTGAAGCAGCTGAGATGGTGGTGGTATTGACAAAAGATAACTTTGGTGATTTCTAGGTGGAACGCCGACCTGGTTAAGCGGCCCAAAAGTGAGGCCATTTTTGACGGTCACGACAACGTGTTTTCACCGACGACCGGTTGTTATCTCTTGTAACAATATATAGTGTGTTTCACCTAAGACTTAACACACTTTTTAAAAATAGGCTTTTTTATTTAGAAGAGCGCTTTTTTCAGCATAGCATTTTCAGCAGTGTAGTACGTCGGAATTTCGCTAAGACGCGCTAATTAGCAGCCAGGTCAAATATTATTGAATAGTTAACTTTTAAATATTACTGTTAGGCTCCTTAATTATCGAGAGGCGTGTAGCCCACCGTAAGTAACATCCATATCAGTTTTTATAATTTAGAAAACGCGGTTACTGTCGGCGCTGTGGCCGAACAAATTTTGTCTACATCGCGGCAAAATACATGCGCTTTCGAGAAGCTTGCAGGCAAAGCAACCTCTCCAATGCACGTAACTCGTCGAAATAGCCAAAATTTTCGAAATTCTAAAAACTGTTATAAATATTACTTGCGGCGGGCTAAACGCCACTCAATAAGTAATGAATTTATCAGTAATAGTTAAAAAAGTTGACTATTGAATGTTAGTTAACCAGCCTGCTAGTTAGCACTTCTTGGCTGTATTCTGAAGTACTTCACCGCTGACATCGTTGTGCAGAAAAAAACGCTGTTCAAGCTCAGACAGCCTACTGTTAAAAATTTTAAAAATTGTGTACAGTCTTAGGTGAAACACCCTGTATAACTGAGGGGATCTGCCTCGAGCAGTCCTATGGTTGCTGGGGGCAGGAGGTGTGTCTGTGGAGGCATGACAGACACAGCGAAAATAGCGCGGAACACGCGGAAAACCTGGCAGACGAGTTTATTGCACTTCGCGACACACTTCGCAACACGCGTCCTACCTTTTAAGGGAATCTAATAGCGAGCATCAGATGCGTTATTTCGGAAATGAGAAAGTGCCGGACTTGACAGCAGACGCGTCAGCACGCACAATGCCCCTGTTCCGACAAGCGCCGCAGCGAGCGGAGCGAAGGAAGAAGAAAGAAAACTTGCAAGACGATTACCACTAACGCGAGATTCAGCGACATCTGTCGAGGTATTTTCATTTCGCGATATGTAGAGGTAAAAAAATTTGATAGTGTCACGCATATATTTGCAGCTATAGACCCCTCTTTTTATTTTACAAACATACTCGCTCTTCAATGAGCAGTCGTCAAATTGCGCACAAAAAACAGCAAGGCACAAAGAACGACACGGGCGAGAGCGCTTTTGTCCGTATCGTTCTTTCTTAGTGCCCTGGTGTTTTTTGTGCGCAGTTTGACGATCGAAAAAAATCAAGCACCAAGTAGCCCAACGTTCTTTCTACCTTGCCGAAATTCAAGTAGCGCTTCTCTTCCAGTCCTTGATAACCATGAAGGAAGCCTTGTGATCTGATAAATGGCAGGAGATGTGTTCCAGGTGTTGGACCAATGCCTGACTCATAAAGACGAGCTGTGTACACGTATTTCAGGAAGTGTCTCAGCAGTGGGTGGAGCTAGGAGGGAGAGAAACTGCGCTCTCACTCATGACATCACTGGTTTCGGACCACTCTTTGTGGTGCGTTGTCATGGCGCTCTCCGGTGACTTTATGTGTAACGTCAATGCAACTTCCTCATCCTTCCACGTTAACTTCCCCTCGAGTGGTTACCGCGGTTACCACTTTCCGATTACGTGACTCTACAACTAAACCCATGGAACAGGCCTTTAGCAGCTGTCGCTGCAAAAGGTTCCAAAAATCCGGTCGTCCGTTTTCGTTGCCAAAAGCTTGTACAACTTGAGACCGCACGGGCTCGTTCCTAGACGTTCACAGCAGCAACTTGCAACACTTGAAACCGTATCTTCGTGCACAAAATGTGAATCAAAATTTGTTCAATGTTCTCCGTGACCCGGCTGCTGCATTGAACGTCTCCCGCCCTGAGTATGCTAAGCTTGAGAACTTCACAGGCAGAGCGTTCACTTCATCAGGGCGTGTAAAGTTGAGGAAAGCAGCGTCTGTTTCCCCATGTCCCGCGTAGTGGTCGAGAAACCATTCGATATACTTGAGGCGAAAGCATCCGCGCCACAAAACCTGCCGAGGAAAAATATACCCACATTTTCTCCATTCATCCAGACAGGCTTCTAAGAAAGTAGAGCCTTAGTTCTGAAGGTCACGCTGTTCTAGAAGTCACAGATCAACTTGAAGCGGAGAAATGAAGACGGCAAGCGTGCGCATCAACGTCGCGGGCATGCTGACGGCAGCGGGAAAGGCATGATCCCGGCTCGCGCTTAGACAAGGCGCATCGAAAGCAGTACCAGCAGTGATGCGTCTCCCGAGTCGTTCAATTCGACCAGGGCTAGGAGAGGAATAGAACGCCAACTTTGTGCTGCTGCTCTCGTATATATTTTTTCTCAACATCCTCCAAGTTTAACGAGAAATGATCGCGGCAGAAGGGAAGTCTAAATCGTTAGGGGGAAACTTGTTCCACCTTGCCGCCGAACATGCGGCGAGCAAGATAGCGTGTCCTCAAATGTCAGCCGCTGTGCAAGAGCATTCACACGTTCTTTCGTCTCTGAGGAAGACGGAAAAAACACAATCTGAGTGTTAGAAGCCAAAGAAATCCTATTGTTGGCGGCACAACAGGCGGCCAGCTGAGTTTATTGTGTTTTGGTGCTTCGCGACTATGCGCTTTGGATGCCCGCGTGGTTTCGTCTTTGACGCGCCTCGATTTGCAAGCGCGGAGCAGCAGAAGAACACCAAGTGCCCCTCTAAGTGCTCCTCAGACGAAGTTCATGCCGCGGCACGCGCCTGCGACTAGAAACATAATTGAAGGGCACACTTACGCCACAGCATTAATGGGGTAAAGCCGATATATGCGGAATAGGTCACTCTCAACTTTACATTAATAGATCCCCAGGAGTCTTCCTACCACTCCTGGCGCAGTGGTGCAGTGGTTATAAGCGATGCGCCCCTGCCCTGCGATGGCAGGTGCTGCCACCGCGGTGGGTCCTGTGCGGCCCAGGTTGCTCTTCCCCAGCAACCTCTTGCGACGGTGGGCAGGTTTTGATGGCGCCACAATGTCACGTGACCTAGGGGGACCACCTAGGTTGATTCTCCGGGAATTTTTCGCTCACGACGTCGACCACGACGACGCGGGATTTTTGGCAGAACGGGAGCACTAACCTGTGGGCAGCGATGTTGCACGAGCCTTCACGTTATCTGACGCACCGCTCAGCATGTTTGCTTCGTCAAATTACCAGGACGCTGGGCAGCATGACCAACGCTACGAGGTCTATTACTACAGAATTTAAATATGACCGTACGTAACAGTCTCTTCTCATCAGGCGAGACGGTGGCTCGGTGGTGACAGCTGCCGCTTGGCTTGCTGCCGACGCTGCCGACTCCTCGGCGCTCGACTCGCCGCCTCAGCCCTCAAAAGTATCTCACACTGTGTGTGGTTTAGTTCGCTGAAGTATCGAAGTGCTGAAGTGAACTGAAGGCCGCAGTTCTTTGTGTGAACTTCGTTGCCGGGATCAGGAACGAGACCCATCGCAACGCTGGTGCAAACGTAGCCTTCAACGCCCGGCCGGCGGTCGTTTTCATTTCGGCTGCTTCTAGGCTGCACCGCTCGCTGCCAGTAAACACGGGGTTCACATTTACGTCAGTTTACTTCACTTTTCTGTCATTTCGTCTTCAGAGTCCCGAGTTTGAATCGGAGCGACGGGAAAACATTTTTCAACTTCGGATTCAAATATCTTAGCAATAAATGCACCTTTCGCCGCTGGACAAGTGACAACAAAGCCATGAAATGGCAAAATATTGGATTTTGCTAACAACAAAAAAATTATAGAGTTGTCCTCAGTATCCCTTTAATACGAATCCTAGCTGATGCTGTGCGTACAATCTTAATCGGTCTCAGTCAGTGAGGGGGGGGTCCGCTTTTCTTCGGCCTCAGCGGCACGCTCGGCCGCCTTCTCCCTGTCGCGTGCAGCCGCATAAAGGTTGCATCGCTGGTAAGTCCAGTGGTTCGGCGTCGAAGCCGCGTGGTGTGCCATATCCAGGGACACCTTTTGGCTATCGAATTAAGGACCGTCAACCGGCTGACGCCCTACTGCCTTCGAACACTTGGACGCTCAAAACGAATGCACCACACATGAAAGATGGCCGGTGATGATGATAATGACGGCGACTTGATGCCCTTTTCCTTTGTGCCATCGTAGACGCCGCCATCCGTGCTCTCATGGAGTCGCTACCAGCGCCCTCAGAGTAGCACTGCCCGTTATCAGTGCGTTAACTAGTCTGAAAACTTGAGGAACGGAGCTCTTCCTCGGTGTGTACACCTAAAGCGCCGTGAGGAAAGGGATGAAGCGAGGGAGTAGGGGAGAGTAAAGAGTGCAGGTACACATCGCGTATAGTGTGGGGCATGCATGGTGGAGAGTATGATATATGCAGTTATACAAGCACTCCGCATATTGTTGTGGCGACAGCCGAGTGGTCTAAAGCGTCAGGCTAACTGCTTGCTCCCCCACACTTCCACATGAAAGTCCTCTGCGGTGTAATAGTAGTAAGGCGTCTGCAGAGTGGGGCAAGGCGCGCGTGGGGAGAGGGCCAGGCGCGGCCCTGAAACACTTTCTGAGGAGACTACATTAACTCGCTCAATCACTATGCTTCATCTCACAAGTCGTTTGCAGCGCTGTGAAAGCTGTGACGATCTGATCCAGTCAGAACGGCGTGCGCTGCAAAACGTGTTCCTCCGTACCCCTCACCCCGCGACTGATGGCTCCATCCCTGGGAACGAAAGAGCACCAGTGTCCCGCTGCTGCGCGCAGAAGACTCGGCTGACTTTGCGGACGCTATGTTTACGAATGGCGGCGCACCACTTCGCAGCATGCCTCCGCAGTGCTACGTTCGTGCTGACTTTCTCTGTTGATCCTAATCTACCTTTTCAATTACTGCAGTAATTGCGTGCAAAATAGTCACGGCACTGCTCAGATATTTGAGGGACTGTTTGTTATCTTCCTTGGCCCTGATCGGATGAGAGAGCTCGATCTTTCACAGTGCTGCAAGCAACTTGTGAAATGAAGTATACGGTGGGTTGTCATGAGCACCTGAGCCATATATAATACACATTCATGCACAGCAGAGAGCCCAAAATCGCGCGCAAAATTTGTGGAACCCTTTCTGGGGACTATTTCATACTTGCGCCCTCCTCCATTTGACGTCGGTTGATTTGCCTGTACTTTTTTTTGCTTCCCGTTGGTCTTATTGAATTTTTTCCCTTGTACTGTAATCGCCCTTTGTTGCTGTTATTTTGTTGTTACCACTTTGTAATTTTTTTTTTCTTTGTGCACTCCTGCCTTGACCGCCAAAGGGCAGTCGGCAGTATTTATGAAATAAATAAATAAAATAAACTCCTGCGTATGTGGGTTAACAGGTGGCTATTAGATTCTTTCGGACGTCACGCAGCAACCATGGTCGTGGCCAGTCAGCCGCGTCGCTCCGGCGGGTCAGGAAGCTCCGCCCCCTGTGTAATACCCGCGTGCGTCTGCAGCCGGCAGAGGAGCGCTGACCTTTCAGCGTGACAAAAGTGACGAGAGGAGAGGGAAAGGCGCGAAAACGCCGAAATTCAAATTTTGACTGCAGATGACTCAGCTTCTAACTCAATCAATCAAAAAAATGCTTGCTGGAGGATATTAGTGAAGCGGTGTCCGTAATATTGCAGCATACCGCAACTTTATTGAGAGCCCCTTTCATATAGCCTATTTAAAATAATCTTCGCCACTGCGCAGCGCATCGTTCGCTGTGATGACGTGACAGGCATTGTTGGGCGCTCAGTAGCGGCCGCCGCAGTGATAAAACCACGAACGACGACGCGGCACATCAGCTGTGTTGGGAGGAGGGACATGGATGCAGCCAAGGTTGAGGCGGAGTGTGGTCCATGGGACGATGCACGTAAGCGGGATACAAAGAGCACGCAAACGTGCGGAGGGTTAAACGCAGGGAAAACGGGTTCGAGACGCTGCCCGCAGACGTGCCATGAGACAAGATCGGCCAGTCCGAGCCCACACGTTTCACGGGCCATAGATCACTCTTTACAACGCTTATAAAATGAGCCGCCGCGGTGGATCAGCGATTATGGTGCTCGGCTGCTGACCCGGAATACGCGGGTTCGATCCCGGCCGCGGCGGTCGAATTTCGATGCAGGCGAAATTCTAGGGGCGATGTCAGTGCATGGTAAAGAACCTCAGGTGGTTGAAATTTCCTGAGCCCTTCACTACGGCGTCCCTCATAGCCCGAGTTGCTTTGGGACGTTAAACGCCATAAACCAACCAACCTTACAAAATAAAAAAAAGTCAGAATCATCGTAGCGTTATGAGGTGTGTTTTTATTGCGTTAATCTTCGCGAACCATCTAGCGCTTGATCACTCGTCGTACCCTTGAGCGAAGCGTTCGTTAATTTTTTTTTTTAATCTTAAAACTTTTCAGACAAATTTCTGCGGCAATTTATTCTTTAGCAACGGCCCTGGTTTCTGCATGAATTTCGGCATTGGTTTCTGTGTCAGTTTCGGCGTCACCTCCGCTGCGGTTCCGGGACTGTGCTGGACTGAGATTGTCGAGAATGAGAGCCAAAAGCATTCCACGCCAAAAAGTTGCAAGGCTTCATGCGTACCCGCCAAATGAGGTGGGAAACGAGAGCTGGCCTGAGTACCGTTGCTTGGGGCACGCCGCGGAAGGTATCGGTATTCCCGCTTGCCGAGCGAGCTTCGCCGACTAGGCTTCAACTGTTCTGCCACGCTCGGGTGAAGTCGCCTTTCTAAAAATTCAACCAAGCCCGCAGCGCAGGCGCATCGCAGTCTTCGATAGTGTTGCCCTCCACTGAGATTACCAGTCAATGCTCCGATGGCGCTGAGCAGCTAAGCACAGTTTGAGTCGGTCTCGCAGCAAATCCTGCAGCTGTCGCTAATGCTCACCGTAGCAGCTGGTGTGCAGCAAACGCATTCGCCATTCCTTATGCTCACAGAGTCGAACTTTTAACGGGGAGCGCATGCTCAAAAGGAGCTGCATATCTCGTTACTAATATTGACATATCAGGCTACACCGGACGCCTATCGTCAGAGCGATAAGGGTTGGCCCTATAAAAGCTCATCACTAAAAGGACCAACTATAATCGTATTGGGACTGGCGATGCAACTATCAACTTTGGATAGAAAAGCACATCAATGGCTTTGATATGTGGAATGGACCGTGATTGGGAACTGTGGCAGTTTTCCGTGTGTGGCTTCCTCAGTCATAAGCGTGGCGGGAAGCTTGGCGGTCACCGTGCCGCTGTCTTTTCCATGCTTCGCATGGTTCATTTAGCTGCGCATCCAAACTCACAGTGTCCCGCCGTTTCCAGCATTGCCTTCTTGGCGCTGCCTAAGAGACCCGGAGTGGCTTCTTGTGTTTTTCAGTCCACTGCGGTACATGACCGTACAAACCTGCTGTAGCCCCCCCCCCCCCCCCCCCCCTCCCTCCCTCTCCCACCCTGCCTACAATCTCTCTCTTTCTTTTTTTTTGCAGGAACACCATTCGGCATCTCCTGGTGTCAGAAGTTCGTCGGAATTTTCGCTGTTATCAAGGTACTTATGATAGCTGTAACTTTACTGTTTTTTCCTTGGCGCCTTGTACTGCAGTGTGTCTCTCAACGTCCGTCCCTCCTGGCTCCCCGCCCTAGATTCTTTTTCCGCCGCTGGATCGCACTCGAAAAGCATTAGCGCGCTAAATGCTCCAGTTCCACATACTTTTCGTTCCTTTTCCTCTTAGCCTGTGACGAGAGGAAAACGCTGCTCTGCTCACGAGAACACAAACATCCTTGCTCCGGCGTGGCCGGGGGAAACCGCTTTAGACGGTGCAGGCACAAAACTATCTGTTCGGCGGCTCTGGAATTAACAGCGGTGCGACGTGAATGGGAGGAGCATTAATCTCGATTAAGGGAGTTCACGAACCGCCCTGGCTGAGTGCAAACAAAGCGGAGGAAAAACAGCGCACCAACACTAGTTAGCGCTTGCATGTTTAGTGGGGCACCCAGGGATAAAAATAACGCCGCATCGGCAGCCGGCTTCGCCGCGACGTTTTTTCTTCTCTTTCACTCTTCGTTCTCTTCCTCCCTGGCTTCTTTCCTTTTCGGCGCATCGGTGGTTTGGTTTCAATTTCCTTTCGTTTTGTTGCTTCCACGGTCCGCCCATGCGGGCGGTAAGAGGAGCGTGTGGATGGAAAGAGCACCCAGGATCGCTGTCTCTCCTGTATAGAGTGGTCGTATATATAGCCGCGTACGTTATAGTGCTTTAACTGCAGCTGTCTCTGCAACCCCCCTCTTCCACCTGCGTCTCTGGACTCTGCTGCTTATTCTCTGCTTCGCCGCTTTACTCGACGACAGCCTTTTGCGCGGCCTGCGTTCTTGCTTACTCTTTCCCTTCTCTGTTGGTCGGGAGCTCGCAGCCTGATTCTTTCTCCTTTCGCCGCCACCCCCCCCCCCCCCCCCTTCTTTTTCTCTGTCTGCATCTGCAGCAACGCCTTCTGTGCGAGTAAACATGGTTTCACAAACCCTCCGTAAACAAGAGCAGTATGAAGGGTGGGCGCGAAGGCATCGCGTGCTGCTTGCTTGTGTTTCAGTTACTGCGTGCTGAATTCACTTTTGTTGCTTCTTTTTCTAGCGCTGTAATGAACAAGGAGCAAACGCTGAACGAGCAATGAGGGCATCGTGCGACCCCCTTGATGTGCTGAAGACTGGCAGAACAGAGTGCATATCGCGAGGAGGAATAACGGGAGTCGCGTGAATATGCAAAAGGGCGCTATTTAATGTTCGCGGCGGATATAATCAAGATACGTTGCTTGAGGTTCTCATTTCTTCTTCCGAGTTTATACAAACTCATATGAATTAATGTGCAGATGTGCATGAGTGCCGTCAGCTACGATGTGGAATGAACCATGATGGAGGTATAAAGGAAAAGAGGAAAATTAAACTACGCTCATTTAAAACTGGCGTAAAGGAACGCCTGAAAAGAAACAGAGTCGAAACGAGAGACCATCAAGGCTGGTTCGAACAAGCGCGCAGACACGTTGAGAGTGCATGGACTGTATGACTCGTTAAATGCTTTTTATTCGAATTAATTTTCTTGTCGTTTTTTATATTCTTCCTGCAATACCGCGGCTGAAATCGGACGTGGGTTCCTCGCTTTGAGTTCTAATACGCGTAGTTCACAATGCTTTACACGGTTGCGCCGTCTCAGAGGTGCGGATGGATGAAATTTTTGCCTCCGTGCTCGGTTGTTTAATTTCTTCGACGAATGCTTTTGTTTCAATGCTATTTCTAATGAGGAAGCATTATGCGATTTTTGCTATTACAGAGGAGCATAAACGTTGATGACTGCGAAGAATTCATGCGCCCAATGTTCTATGAATGATCAAGAATGTCGATGTATCTGGTTTTCGAGCGTGGGCTTTGTTTCGGCGCGTTGTTCTTTACTTTCTTCGTGCAGTGAATATGAATAGCTTTCTCTCTAGAGAAAAGTGGAAGGGGCAGAACCTGATTGAGTTGGAGGCTGAGCGCTTGACCGGCCACAACCTCCGTCGCTTTCAACCTTTCTTTCTTTCTTTCTTTCTTTCTTTCTTTCTTTCTTTCTTTCTTTCTTTCTTTCTTTCTTTCTTTCTTTCTTTCTTTCTTTCTTTCTTTCTTTCTTTCTTTCTTTCTTTCTTTCTTTCCTTCCTTCCTTCCTTCCTTCCTTCTTTATTTCTTTCTTTCCTCCTTCCTTTCTTTCTTCCCTTCTTTCTTTCTTTCTTTCTTTCACTGTGAGGTTACTGTCGTATTATAGTAATAGTATATCTTAACAAAAGCTCACTAAGTGCCCGCTCCCTCTTCACTTGATCATTTTGTGACCCATAAGAATCGATGACTGCTCTGCTCGTTTGCTGGCTGATGAAACCTGCCGCTTGAGTTCATGTAATCCACTGGATTAGGTGTCTTGTCTCGGGGTTTGGGAAGGTGACGCGCTTCCCTCTAGAGGAGGGGGCGGTACAGCTATCGCGTCCACTCCATCGCGCGAAATGTGCGGGAACTTTTTTTCTACACTCCGCTCAACATGGCGTTTACATGGGTGCGACTTGAGCGCATCGCAGCCAGCTGGCGCATCGGCCGCTGCTATAAGCCACCGTTTACATGGGAGCGCATCGAAGCTTGCGCGATGGTGATGCCGCTCTGTGTGGCAGCTGCAGGCTAGGGCGCCGAGGCTTGGCCAGTTCTGCCTTCGGCTACAGCGATTTCCATTTTCCTGCCGGCTTCGTCATCTCAAGCTCCAAGGAGGCACCCCCACCGACTAGCCTGGTCCACCAGAAGCGCTCTTTTTTTTTCTTCCCCGAGGCTCCCACACTCCCCGCTCGCTTCGCTGCGACGCGCCTTCGCGTTTACGTGCATTTCTTGATTGCTATACTACTCTGGAACTCGCAGTCGTTTGTCGATCTGTCCCCTGATGGGGCAATGACTGCGCTGCGACTCGGTAGTGAAGTGAGACGTTTACATGGCGTCGACGCGAGAAAAGCCTAGTGTTCCTGTATATGCTCTCGCAGGGAGCGTATGCTATGAGGACACTAAAAAAAAAAAATACCTTGCTGCGACTCTGTCGCAGCCATGTAAATGCCGCTGTAGAAGGCGAATGCATCACTTGCAGTACTGGTTCACTGAAGTTACTCTTCTGTTAGTTCTTCTGGAGTTACTCTTCTGGAACGAGCAAAAGTATTGAAAAATAAAATGTCCCTCTCCGTGCCATAACGGGCTTAAAGTGGGAATGCGAATGGGAACGACGTTTCCTCTTAAACGTTTTACTTTAATGAAACTGACCTGTTTGCGCAGTAGGTGGAGACGATTTATTTATAAGCTTCCTGGGCTTTTGACACGTCGGCGGCGCGAGCTCGTTGCGCTTCGTTTAGCTGAGAGGAACGCTTGTCAACGAAGCCTGCCTGGCGAGCTGAAGGTACGCTACCTTCCTCGGAGCTTGCCATAGAACTTGACACATACGAACAAGGAATATGTCAACTGTCACCTGTCGCCCGTCCACATTGTCCATCGTTGTGAATTCGCGACATACCGTTTGCACGCCATGTACTTATTACTACATAGAGCTTGGATATATAAAGTTTGATATCAATATATTCTTAGTAGGCAGAGCTTCCCGGTCAAAATATGTGGCGCCTCTCTGAGCCAGCTCTGTCAAAATAAAAGGGGCTAGAATGTTCGACTTTCTGCCGGCGTCCAACAGTTCCTCTGTTTTTCTGGCAGCTGTTTCGGAAAAAATGGGAAGACATTCGATGGACAAAAAATTGTTTACTGCCTCTAGGTCTTGGTTCAAGCACTTTGATTTGGTCTTGCACACAACTCAGTATAGCTGTTCAAATTTGACCAAATACTAACTGTTGCTAAATAACGACACGCCGAATTCTCAAATTTTAGTGGCGCTAACAAAATTTTGGTTGGCTTTTGAATATGTGTGCATTGATAGCATAACGTGGGAGTAATTTTTTTTCCTTGATTCCTTTGTTATTCGGTGGCTAATCGTAAGATACAGTTGACAGTCTCGGGTCGTGCGCATCTGCCGTCAGGCTGTATGTTTCATTCGAGACTATGCGGTGCAATTAGTTGCGGATGCGCGCTCGCGTCGCCAAAGCTCTATAGAGTAATGCGCCAGCAGGGTGTCATCTTGCTGAGGCATATTGTTAGAAATGCACTGGCAGGTACGTCGTAATTTTGTGCCCAAAAATTGCAGTGGGATCAGGTGGCTTCTGCATTTGTAATGTTTCAGGCGTCAGTTTGGTCCTAGTTTGTGCCTCTGTGAAATGTGTCTGCAGTTACTTGTCCTCACTTTGAGTCACTGGGGCGTTCTGTGATCGTGGTGCTTCGCGGTATTCTGGCGCGTAGGACCGCTTTCCTTTCGCTTTTAGAAATTAAAGTTGACTATACCGTACACCGGACGGAAACAGAATCGAATTAAGCAGCAACTCACAAGCAGTTATCACTTGCTCAAAGTAGCTCACTGCATTAGCATTTGCTGCAAAATAATAATAATAATAATAATAATAATAATAATAATAATAATAATAATAATAACAATAATAATAATAATAATAATAATAATAATAGTTAGGTTGCGCCAGCCTCTAAAGACCGGCTCTGACAAGCGGTAAATGACGTCGTCAGATCGGTATGTTTCGTCGTCTTGTGTACATTTAACTTTCATACATCCGCCACGCTGCGTAATTTAATAGTTACTTAAAAGGCGTCAGTGATGGGAACTCGCTCAAAATTAACCGAGTGCTTAGTTTTCACCGACCGTAAAACAAACATGGTCGACACATCGGCGATTTTGTGCAGCTTCTTTTTTGCTTACCTTCATCGCCTGCGAGTTCATTTTCCCAGGCCAGCAGCAAACGAAGGGAGCGATATTGGGTCACTTTCGATGCCCTCCCCCCTCTCCTTTTTTTCTCTCTCTCCCTGTTCCTTTCTTTCTCCTACGCAACGCTACGAAATTGCTCCTCGTGTCAACGATGGGCAGCCCAAGTGAAAAGCGAAGGATCGCAAACAAGTGTGAAAAGTGATAGCTCGGCGGTGCGAACGAGGCGTGCGCTGTCTTCAGCCGGGATTGCCTCTCCCCCTTTCTGTTCTCCCCTTGTTCTCCAACTTCCTCCTCTTTTCTTTCCTTCCCGTGTAATTACGCAACGGGATGCAGCCGCAAATACGGTGCACGGCCTTTGACGCGCTCTCTGGCTCCTTTCGTTTGCCTGGTTCACTGGTTTCATCAGTCCGCTCTTCTTTTTTTTTTTGTCTTTAATTGCCCGCTCCTGCTGGCTTTGTGATCATTTTCAGGCGGGTATAATTGCCCTTCTCTGCTCAGGCTGCTTTCTTTCCCTGCTGTTCGTCCTTTCTCTCTCTTCATGGCGCGCCTTTTATTCGCGCCAGAACTGCTTCGTTCAACAAATCTTGCTGCATGTTTTCCGCTCCAACTCGTATTGTCTCGCTCCTCCTTTTTTTTTTCTTTTTTTCCCCCCTATGTCGCTTGCGTTCATCCCTCCTGCCCAGTTCTGGTCTTCCCCTTTTTGGGGAGCGATAGACTCTCCTTTTCCCGCCTTTCCCTTTCGGCTGTTTTCGTCTTCCCGTTCGTTGTTCGCTAGAGCCTCTCTCGCGTCCGATTCACTTTTTTGTGTGCGTGTGTGTGCGCGCACTGTCCGGGTTACGGACCCTCCACCTCCTACGCTTCACTTTTATTCTGTTTTGCTTTTTTACGAGCTCTTTCTCGCACGGCGGCTGGAAGTCTTTTGTTGTTTCTTCACTTCGGACTTCTCCGGGCCTCGCTTCTCTGTTTTTAATCGCCCACAGCCGAGGAAACGAGACCAATTAAGGCGCCAATCTGCCACAAAACCGAACTGATTTGAACGTCTGCTCCGCTGTTTAATCTTCTTACCTTTCATTCTTTCCCTGTGGCGCCTTTCGCGCTTAGCTCGCCTTTTCCTCTCTGCTCTGCGTGCGTGTGTTTGCGTGGCCGAAGAGAGGGGCCTTTCTTCGAAGCGGCTATTGATATTTATACGCGTTCTCGCGCAATCTCTCTGTCTGCCGGCATTGTTGCGGGTGAGTTATCTTTGCGCTGGTCGCTACGTTGAAACCGACGGGCTGTGAAAGTGGAGATAAATGCGAAAGAGAAAATGTGCGGGGCATTGTGCCATAACCATGTTGCGTATGCAAATTGCAGTCCACTCACGCGCGCTCTGCACTATGGTGCTGCTGCTGCTCGCTCTCTATTACCGACCAGGTGGGCGCATGTAGGTCACGCGATAGGCCGCGTCCCTCGCAGCAGCCAGGCTCATGAGGGCTCACATTTTACTGTCCTCTGGGGAACTGCAAGTTCGCAGACGTGGAATATTTTCCGACTCTTGATATTCTCCGAAACCAAGTTGACCTGTTTATCTTGCCGCTGGTACGGTGTAAGGTCTTGGATGTTCCCTCTCGTCGACTAGTAACCCCTCGAGCAGGTGAAAATAATACTTCTTTGCGCAGTAGTCGGTTCCAGTGACAGATCAGAAGCGGTGTTCCTCTGGTGACCTCGGCCCTTGTTCTTTTTGCGCGCCTCCCGCTGTCGGCTGCTCTGTCGTTCTTTCCGATTGTTTCCGGCGCGGTGTTCGGGTTGTTCCGCGAGCGCTGGCCATGGCAATTTCTTAGGTGTTTCCGCGGCTCGCTTGTAGGTGGCGCCACGAGGCTTGGCTGCGCCGGCGGCCTTCTTTCCTCGGCTCTGCTGCGCGTGTGCGCGCAGGCCGCGAGGCCGGAGATACATTGTCGATGTTTGTCGTTGCCCAACCGGAGAGCCTCCTCTCACGCAAAAAGAGGGCGGGAAGCGCTGGGCTGGTTGTCTGTGTTCTCGGCTGCCATTGTTCGTGTGCCCCGGCCATTGAACCTTGCAGCCGCCGCCTCACTTACCGGTCCACGGCCATCAATTCGGAAAACTCTTGGCGACCCTCTGATATGTATACACTCTCGGAGGACAGCCGAGAGCGCGCTCTGGCTTGTTCTTCGGAGCCACTCAGACGAGGGGAACGGCCCGCTCAGTACACTGGCCCATCTCGAACTAGTATTCAACACGTTTGTTTCGCGTGGGCTGCGCGTTTGCCGATTTAACAAAGATGCGCTCGTGTCACTTGCTCACATGCGCGGCTCTTGCGCAGCGCCTTCTCCGAAGTTTGTGCAACGGCAGCACTTGGTGTAAAGTTTCTGGTTCCAGTGGTTAGCGGCCGAACGCTTGTCTTGTTTCGCATTTCTCAGTGCAGGCGGATGGGCCTTTTTTGCCTTTGTTGTTCTTATCAAAGCTGTGAAAGTTAGGTGGGCGGATGAGATTAAGAAGTTTGCGGGGATACAGTGGCGGCAACTGACAAAGGACAGGGTTAATTGGAGAGACATGGGAGAGGCCTTTGCCCTGCAGTGGGTTTAGTCAAGCTGATGATGATGATGATGATGATGATGATGATCAAAGCTGTACCAGAAGCTACAGGCTTTTTTTTTTTTGAGCTGAAGTTTTTGTGAATGATAATAGCGAGGAATGCTGTCATTTTGGAAGATTTCCTATCCTTTGAATCTTACGAAGCTATCTGCTTATAATGGGAAGTTTTGCAGAGTTTTGTTTTAATGAAAGCCATAAACGGAGCAGAACCCTTCTTTTATAGTGCGGTGGCATTGCAGCTACAAACTCGTCCACATGTGCCTCTGAAGCTGTTCAGTGCCTCGTGGCTCTGCGTGCATCGTTGCCTCGTAACTGAACCGATACCCGTATACGTTCACATTTCTTGTTCGAGTCACGGACATACGCTGGTAGTGAGCCAGTTACTTTCTTTTATGGAAGTGCATGTTTCCGGTATAGTAGGGGCGATTCCGTTTTGGTGGGCCGGGTTGAACATCGAACGCCTGTCTTCATTCATATTGTAAAGTCAGCGATATGATCCGTTTGTCTTTCTATGCCCGTGTCCCAGTGTTCAAGCTGGCCCATCCAAACGGCATTTGCGTTAATCCAGTGACATATTGACGGTAGGTACCATTCGCTGACAGAACTTTTCTGGGCCTACGCATTATTTTTTCTAAGCACTTTAGTGTTACGTACGGAA
Source organism: Amblyomma mixtum (assembly GCF_055824585.1). Taxonomy (NCBI): domain Eukaryota; kingdom Metazoa; phylum Arthropoda; class Arachnida; order Ixodida; family Ixodidae; genus Amblyomma; species Amblyomma mixtum. The sequence goes on from NC_143014.1 coordinate 172,462,835, forward strand.
CTTCTCAAGTTACTACTTTTTGCCTCCGCAAAAAAAAATAAATAAATAAACAGCGAAATGTATCTATAAACGACGTAAACGTGCACACACACAAAAAAAAGACCATGGAAGTGGATTTAAATTTTGGTGTCTTAAAACATGGCGTCGCAGTAAAGGTTGACCCTCTCGGAAGATGCATCGCATACCGGGCTTACCGCATGCTCATCATTATTTGAGTGCAGTATTAAGCTGTTCTGCAATAAAACGTTGAAGTTACTTGCTGGTCCATTTATCGCATTTACTTCTTCTCGGAGAGCAACTCAGGAAAAAAAAGGAGAGAGAGATCAAGTGCTGCGCTTATTTGACATTGTTTAGCGCAAACCCTGTCACACTGGCTTGAAAAGGGGGAAGTAAAAAATAAAATAAAAAAGATGAGCGTCGCGATAGGCACTGCGTCGCCTAGCCGCGCTCGAGCGGCTGCGAAACCGCGCGAAGAGGGTGCCCTGCAGCGACTGAGCGAAGGTGTTACATGTCGCGATTGATGAAGAGGTGTGGAAGAGGAGCAATATTGGGGAGGGGTCTTTTTCCGAGAGCATCTTGCCTCGGGTGCCTGAATCCCATCGAGCGTTCGGGCGCGCGCACAATCACTATGCGCTTGCTTGGCGCTTTCGCATTCCGGTTTCTTGCTTCTTCTGCAATTTTTTTTTTGTTCTTGCGTGAAAAAAAAAATTAACGAAAGAGTGGTTTCTGCGGCTCTCGAACGCTGCACTGCCTCGGAGACCACTTTGATATTCCTCCGGGAAGGCAGGCGCGCCACACGTTTCTCCGGAGTGGGGCGACATTCTTTTCTCTCCCTTCTCATTTCTTCACATCGCGCTTGCGCCGTTGCATCACACTGGGGTATTTCCGTGCCGTGCAGTGCGTTGCTCAGCGATGAAGGCGAGAGTATGAGGGTGGCTTTCCGACGCGAATTGTTGCCACATCGCCGCAGTGTAGTGACATTATTTCACGCAGAGGCAGTCACACTATACTGACGCCCAGTTCGTCTGGCCGCTTCGTTTCCGAGCTACCCCACTGCTTATGCCCAGCCCACCCACGCGCCCACATTCGCCTGAGCGGCCGGCTTCCTAACCTTGATGCCTCGCTCGTCGGATGTTGGCGGAAACATTCCGCAGAGCGTATTCATTCCGAGAGCATTACGTCTGAACCTATTCGCCTTGGCTGAGATCTTGGCTTCCGGATGAAGGACAGCAGTTTCGAATTCGCGTAAAGCGATATTGGTTTCTCTTCTTTATTTCTTTTTCACGCGAAGCGCGCGAATAACGGTGTGGCGGTTTTGCACATAAGCATCGTCTAGATGCTTTAATTGGTCGAGAAATATTTAGAATCCGAGGAAGTCATAAGGGACGTGGGGCGCAATGTTCGTAGATGATATGAAATTAAGATACAACTAGACTACCCAGTCTGAGCGAGGAGTTAACGCGGGTCTTTTCGTAGGCATATTCTCACGTGAATCGGCCTCCGTGAAAGTATGGACGAAGCACGTGTGCATGTTTTCAGCATGAAGTAACTCTTTATTTTGAACTTTCTGCTCGTCCTCTGACGAAGCAGTTCCTTGACGAAATCTGCGTGTCTCACATAAGTTTCACAAAATGTACTTTAAGGGGACATATATCTGTTGCTGCAAAGCACGTATCATGCAGCGTCCCATCGAGCGCCGGAGAACTCTCGTTGGGGCGATGGCACATTGCACCACTGGCCGCATGGAACGTGTACCGCGGCGTAGACCTCGCGGTGATCCTGGTCGCCTGACCGCGTCTCGTGGACGCCCCTGGGTCGCCGTGGGTGACCTGTTCACGCCGCGAACACCTCAGGGGGAGGGGGGTCTGCGATCTGCATGCTGGCTTCGTCCGTGAGCTTCTCGCACGCGTTCGCCCGATTGTTGATCGCAGGGGGTGATTCAGCCGCGGGTGCTGTCGATGTACGCCCCTTATCGGAAGGAAGCGAGTGGTCGCAAAACTTCTCCGCGAGGTGCCATCGTGCGCACCGGGTCCGGGCGCAGAAATCCGTGACCTGAATCGGGGGCCTGCGAGTGCGACTCGCCTTCTCGTCGCGAGATTGCGCTGGCCTTGGTTGGCTCGCCCGCGCCTCTTGGCCCCCTTGTCGCCGCTGCGGTCTTGGTGCTGGTTATCGCTCTCCCTCTCGGCCGGGCCCTTGGGGAGTCTCGGGAAGGAAAAGCGTTGCACCGCCGCGACAGTAGCGCGATACTGCGCGCCATATTACGCAGGCAGGCTGGGCCCTTTCGCACGCGCCCTCGCTTTCTTTCCCTTCCTCCAACCTAATCTTATTTGTACCTTTTTTTTTTTGTAATGCTTAGCGTTTAGAAGGCCAGCCCATAGCACTCTCCTGGTGTATGTTCGGCGCTCGGTATAGCTTCGATGGTGATGCCCATATCAGTCATGGGACTGATATGGGCGTTTGGTATGGGCGTATGCCCTCGCCGTAATAAGCTCGATTCTTTCAGCGCAACATGTGGGAAACAAGTTTTCCGAAGTGCACATACATATTAATCTGCTGCTATATGTACAGTTCATCTGTGAACGACCAAGGATGAGTTTCCGCAAGACTGACTCAAGAAAGAGGATGTGGATAGCATTATACGGGGTATCAGAGTCTACACCTCCTTCTCACCGTGACGTCATGAAGATGCGGTGGCGCTGGTGTGTGTAGCGACTTCCGTGCAATAAGCTGAAACAGGTTCTGCCTGCCCGTGGCCACCGCAGCTACTACCCCGACTGCTCGGCTCAGTCGTGGCCGCGCGCAGTAGGGGCAGCGTATCGGCCAGCTGCGTCACTGTAGGATGCGCCTAGTAGCAACAATGGGAAAATTTAGGAAGCTTCCGTAGGTCTCTCGCGCAAAGATACCGTCTAGGCATTGGGCTGCGGTACTAAAGTGCTAAGTCTGGGTCTCGACGCTGGCTGACTATGCGATATTTTGTTGTGGGAAAGTTGCTATTCCCATTCGCGGATACAGCAAAGGTGTACAGTACTCTTAAAATCGCGCATGCAAAAAAAAAAAAAACGCACAGGCTTAGCTATGCGCGTATGTAAGTAAAACAGCGCTAGACACGGGACAAAGGAAGAACAACACAGCACAAGGCGCTACTAGCAACTCGATTTTTATTCCGCCGTAAGCGAAATATATATCTGGAAAGTAAGACAAAAACATTAAGATAAACAGTACAGACACTCAGATACATAAAGTGTAGTCATTGCAGGTGCATGCACAAGTCACGAAGTTAGATAGCGAATTTCTTTGTCAAGTAGCTTAATGGATGGCTTGCTGGCGCGCGTAATTGTCGTTCGGTCTCGTTTTGGTGTGCACGGGACGCCAGCCGGCTCACTCGCTGCTTAGCAATGCGTTCTTTTGTGGCTAGCATGTAATGTGTTACTGTTTGTGGAATTTATACGAACATGTAACGTCGCACCACGGCGCTTCATATTTAATTGGCACTATGCGTTACTAATTATCATCATCAGCAGCAGCATCTTGACTGCGCCCATGACAGAACAAGGAACTATCCCATATCTCTCCAATTAACCCGTTCCATGCCAGCTGCGGCCACCGTATCCCCGCAGACTTGCTAGTCTATCTTTCCACCTAACTTTCTGCCACCCCCTTCTACGCTTACCTTCACTTGGAATCGAGTCCGTTACCCTTAACGACAATCTGTTATCTTACCTTCGCACTACATGGCCTGCCCATTCCCATTCCTTCTTGGTTTGGTTTGGTTTATGGGGTTTAACGTCCCAAAGCGACTAAGGCTATGAGAGACGCCGTAGTGGAGGGCTCCGGAAATTTCGACCACCTGGGGTTCTTTAACGTGCACTGACATCGCACAGCACACGGGCCTCTATAATTTCTCCTCCAAAGAAATTCCAGCCGCCGCGGCCGGGATCGAACCCGCGTCTTTCGGGACAGCAGCCGAGCACCATAACCGCTGAGCCACCGCGGCGGCCCATTCCTTCTTGATTTTGACGAGCATGTCATTAACTTGCGTTTTGTTCTCTAACCCTCTATGCTCTCTTCCTTTTTCTTAACAGTACACCTATCAGTTTCCTTTCCATAGGTCTCTGTGTTGTCCTTAATCTAAGTTTAACCATTTTCGTTAGCCTCCACATTTCTGCCACATATTTCAGTACTGGTAATATATTACCGGGTGTTTCACCTAATTTGTTCTGCAATTTTTAAAGATAGGCTTTTTGAGTTAGAAGAGTGCTTTTTTTAGGCATAGCATTGTCATTGGCGTAGCGCGTCAGAATACAGCTAAGGCATGCTGACTAGTGCGCTGGTTAACTAATATTGAGTAGTTAACTTTTAGACTATTTCTGTTAGTTTCTTTATTTATTGAGAGGCGTTTAGACCACCGTAAGTAATAGTCCATGTCAGTTCTTAAAATTTCGAAAATGCAGTTGCCGTCGGCGCTGAGGCCCTACAAATTTTTGCTATATAGCTCAAAAATGCAAGCGCTTTCGAGAAGCTTGCAGGTAAAGCAATCCCTACAGTGCATGTAACTCGTCGCAATAGCCAGAATTTCTTGAGCCGCCGGGACTTCTTAGTGCTTATGGCGGTGCTGCTGACTCGAAAGATGCGGGTTCGATCTCGGCCGCGACGGCCGCATTTCGTTGGAGGCGAAATGCTAGAGGCCCGTGTACTGTGCGATATCAGTGCACGCTAAAGAACCCCAGTGGTCGAAATTTCCATTGCACTTCGCTACGGCGTCCCACATACCTTGAGTTGCTTCGGGACGTTAAACCCCAATAAACCAAACCAAAATTTGTTGGGTCAAAGCGCCGACGGTAACTGCGTTTTCGAAATTCTAAAAACTAATACGGGTACTACTTACGGTGGGCCACACGCCCCTCAATAAATAAGGAGACTTGCAGTAATAGTTAAAAAGTTAATTATTCAGTATTAGTTTACCAGCCTATTAGTTAGCACGTCTGAGCTGTATTCTGATTCGCTACTCCGCTGACAATGCTATGGCGAAAAAAAAAACGCGCTTCTAACTGAAAAAGCCTTTTTTTTTTAAGTTGCAGAGCATCTTAGGTGAAGCACCCGGTGCGCGTTTCTCTTTAGGGATATTGGTAAACTGCCATTCATTATGTGAGAGAACCTGTCAAACGCGCTCCACTCTATTGTTATTCTTCTATTTATTTCACTCTCATGGATTTATTTATTTATTTATTTATTTATTTATTTATTTATTTATTTATTTATTTATTTATTTATTTATTTATTTATTTATTTATTTATTTATTTATTTATTTATTTATTTATTTATTTATTTATTTATTTATTTATTTATAAGCACAAAAGCCGCCATCTGTCCATCCATGGCACGAAATTCCTCAGTGGCATCATTATTCTATCGCATGACGTCAGCAGTAAACGATAAGGTAGTGAAGTCTAGAGCAAAGAAGAAAAAAATTAAATTTTTTGTGAAGGTGCGGGCAATTGATCCAAGGACCTTCAGATTGCGAGGCGAGCACGCAGCGCATAGGCCACAAAACCTTCTTTTTTTTTGCTTATTATCCCATAGGCCACAAAACCGCGTTGCTTCTTTTTTAAACATGGCATTTATTACACTGAAATAATGTCCTATTTACATGAGCTATTTAGAGTGTTTTCAGGAAACGGCACGAAAGACATCTCGAAAAAGGCAGAGCAACTGAGCGCTATACACGGGAGGTAAGGATGAGCACGCCACCGAGAGGGAGTACCACTCCATTTTAATCTCTGCATACACTTCCCTCAGATAAAC